>NW_027325971.1:453857-753857 GCF_048594095.1 Paramormyrops kingsleyae
TGACAGTAACGCTGTCTTATCTTGCGAGAGGAAGTAGCATAAGGCTGCACTGCTAACCTTAGCATTAGCTACCTAGCAATGTTGGCAGTAACGCGTTACTGTAATTCCACTACTTTTGTCTGTAAGGAGTAATGTAACTAATTACCATTTCAAATTAAAAAACGCAAGGTACTGAAATTTCAACGGACTCGTTACCTTTGTCTTGCGTGAAAATATTAATGGATAAAGGCAGCATGTTCCCCTAATTTCCTGTTTATGATGTAACGCCATCCGACCTTACCGTGGCGCAATGAATGGGTGATATTATAGGTACGCTAATAGGTACAATTAGACAGTTGTATTGTCTGGCACTGTCACAGCAGCAACACTAAAGTAATATAAGTACCCAGAGAGCACACATGCATTAGCACTATATCTCCGCGGTGCTTGAAAATCCATCGGCAAACATCTCTGTTGCAGAAACATCACCATCGAACATTTGAGCCCATATTCCCCCGATGTCGGCGCGATGTTAAGTTAAACATAGTGATGATCATGATGCGGATATCTTATAAATGATATTTTGGTATTTTCCTTCTACCTTGTAGTAGATATGGATTCGATCCAGGATTGTCCAGCTGGGTGTTTCCATTACAATTGTGTGATTTTGGAGGGAAGGGTGTTCACAATTTGTTGGGTTAAACCAAGTGGTTGGGGAGGGGATTTTTGCACATTACAATAAAATTGATATTTTAGCCTTTGTTGGTTTTATGAATAAAATTGTGGTTTTGGATAGTGTGTTTTAGAATTGTGTATGTGGGATGTATTGTTTTGAGGATGATAATTGTTAGATTAGTTGTCCTAAGGAGAGGGGTTAAGAAATCTATATAAACCCTGGAGAATGGGCTAAAAGATTGTTGTTATGGATCCAGGGTCTGCTAGGGTATAGCCTGTTTGATTGAGATTTTTGTTGTTGTTAATACTACAGTGTATTTGTGCACTTTTGTGAACAAGGACAATACATTTTTGCACGTTTTGGAACTCCATGGCCTTCTCTGGTTCCTGAAGTCTCGGGCCTCAGCCATTCCTAACAGTGTGCATGTGTGTGAATGGTGTGTTTGCCCTGCAGTGGGTTGCTGCCCCATCCTGGGTTATTCCCGGCCTTATGCCATAGCTTCCAGGATAGACTGTGGGCCATCAGGATCCTGCACAGAATAAGCAGGTATAGAAGATGGATGGATGGATGGATGGATGTTATGTCTTGCTGAAGTGCTAAACATTCAGCCTTGTGGTTTTGTCACTTCCTGTTTATAATGTCCACTCCCCCTTCACTCTGCCTGCTGTGTGTGAGAATAGAAACGACAGAGACAGTGAAGGTACAGAGGATGAGGAAGTGAGTGTCAGTCTCCACAGATCTGGGCTCAGTGACACACACACGTATGGATCCTCTGATGCTCCTGTTTCTTCTCATTGCTGGGCTCACAGGTGAGTGTCTCTCATTACAGTGGTACTGAGTAGAGATCTCTCTCCTGCTCCTCACACACTGTCAGCTGCAGTTTGGAGATCATGATGGAGATCTGCTGCTACATCAGAAGAAATTGCCCCGGCTAGATTCTGGAAACATTTGCAGAGGCTGCATTGAGTATCATACTCTATGAAGTTGTAGATAGTAGTTGGATTCTCACAGGTTTTTATATCACTTATATTATTATGTAATATTTAAAAAGCTTTAACAAAAATATTTTACCAATAAACTGGCAATTACTTCATACATGTACAGTATTTTGTGTTTTGTATTTATTAGTAGAGCGGTACCTCAGTTCTCGAACTCATTAGAACTCGAATTTCTTAAAAGTCGAACCAACCAGTTCGAAAAAAATTACCTAGAGCTCGATCTGAATCTCAAACCGTGAACGCCGATCTAAGATAATTTGTACGCCTGGGGAAATGAGTCACGCCGCACGTCTCTCAGCGGAAACAAAGGGTAAAGCTTCAGTCTCAGCCTCGCAAAACCCCTGATAGGAATATTATTCTTATTTACTCATGTTGGCACAAGGTGCTGATTACTGTGTGCATTTTAATCTGGGCTCTTCTCTCATAAAACATAAACTTTGTGCTCTAAGTACAATTTTTAAAGAGTGACCCCAAATATTGCAAAGTTATTATAGCTGACAACAGACTTTTTGGGAATGCGAGAGTCCTCACAGAAGCTTATGTGCCATGTTACAGTGTCCGTGTATTCATCCACGCTGTTAGTAGCAGTTTTGAAAACATTCCAGTCTGTCGAGTCAAAGCATGATTTTAATTGCTCTACTGCTCCACATGTTCAGTGTTTCACTCTAGTAACGACAGGTTTAGCAGTTTTCAGATTTTGTCTGTATGCTGGAATTAGATGAATTGTTGCATGGTCAGAGTTTCCTAGTGCAGCACCAGTCATTTTCTGTCATTAAAATGTGACGTCTTTTCAGTTAGCTATTTATTTATTTTGGCTTTTTCTTATTATTATGTGTTCATTGTAATTGATTAATAAAATTATTTATTTTCATTATTATTTCTTTTACTTATCTTTGAAATGTGATTTTGACATTTTAATTTGATTGTATCCTTGTCTTTGTAAAGCACTTTGAATTGCCTTGTGCCCAAATTGTGCTATATAAATAAACATGCTTAAAATCTTTGATGATGACAATGTGCCCAGCCGGCTGTGAACTGTTCTTCGCTTTCTCCATCTTTGCATTTCTTGCAGTGTGAAGATCTGCGAGCTGTTTAATTTTAGTGACCACTCCTTTTCAGGATTATGTAGTATATGTTTAACATTACTTCAAAGTGTGGAAGGGAAATTTAAAGTGATGGTAGGCCAGGGTTGGGAGGCATTGTGGGATTGTTCTTGTGTCTCAGGTTTTGTTGTTTTGGGGATGGTGCCGTGTGTCCTTGCCTCACAGCCACCTGCACGGAACCAGCTTTGCAGGCCACAGATCTTGGAGAACTGGGCTGAAGGGAACATCGCCGGGGGGAGAAAGGGGACCTGCAGGAAGCCTTGAAATGTAGCTGCTATACTATGCTAGACGCAGTTTGTTGTATGGTAGCATTTGAACACACAAGCAAGTTATGTACCCATAAGGGTTGTATATGTTTACGCTGAAGTCTTTATTTAGGTAATATAGGGTTGGGGTTTCCCTTACTGATAACATTGTGAGCCATGCCAGCCATGGACACCAAAGGAGGGGTTGCACCTTTTTGCTGGGTTGGGAGTGGAATTTCCCTAATGTTTAGGGTTTTTGCCCTCCTTCCTAGGCTGGATAGACAGGCTTATGTGTGGGACTCATAGGAGGCCTAGGCCTAACGAGGATTGGAAACTGAACATCCTTGAAGTAGACCAATAGAGGTGGCGTATTATGTTTGTTGTATGTTCGAAACCTGGTTTGCAGATGTTTGGTAACCAATCAGGACTTAGAAGTCCATATAGAGGAATTCGTCTTATAGTATATTAACCTGCTGATTTCTGGGTGCGGGGTGCATTGCGCATTGTCCCCGAGTGTGGTTGGAACACTATGCTGAATTGCTGAATAAAGAAGAAAATTTTGCTCATTACATGCGAGACCTGGAGTTTGATTCAAGTGTGACAGAGTGAGAGTGATTATAGAGGATTATAGAGTCATAGTTGTTTGGGTTAATTCTGAGTACCACAAAAGTTTACAAGCCCTATTTTGGCAAGAGCTAATCCTAATCATTTTCATCCTTGCCGTTTAAATCACTCATGAATAGATGTGTTTGTGAGAAATTGATCTGTTTTAAGCATTTTCAATTTAAATAAATACTGCAATACTACTACGAGATATCTAACAACATACGATGCAACATTCAACAGGGGGTAGTGAAGTGATTCATGGCTGATCAAAGTGCCAATTCGATGTGGGGCAGTGATTAGCATGTGGAGAATGCTGCAGCAGTATTACAAAATCAGCAACTCTTTTAAAAATAATAGTGATAAAAATATATTATTTATTAATAAGTATATATAATCAGTACACAAAATATAAGTATATAAATATAAGCATATAAAGTATACACTCACCTAAAGGATTATTAGGAACACCTGTTCAATTTCTCATTAATGCAATTATCTAATCAACCAATCACATGGCAGTTGTTTCAATGCATTTAGGGGTGTGGTCCTGGTCAAGACAATCTCCTGAACTCCAAACTGAATGTCAGAATGGGAAAGAAAGGTGATTTAATCAATTTTGAGCGTGGCATGGTTGTTGGTGCCAGACGGGCCGGTCTGAGTATTTCACAATCTGCTCATTTCACAATCTGCTCAGTTACTGGGATTTTCACGCACAACCATTTCTAGGGTTTACAAAGAATGGTGTGAAAAGGGAAAAACATCCAGTATGCGGCAGTCCCGTGGGCGAAAATGCCTTGTTGATGCTAGAGGTCAGAGGAGA
Organism: Paramormyrops kingsleyae; assembly: GCF_048594095.1. Lineage (NCBI taxonomy): Eukaryota > Metazoa > Chordata > Actinopteri > Osteoglossiformes > Mormyridae > Paramormyrops > Paramormyrops kingsleyae. Next base: position 458,285 of record NW_027325971.1, read on the forward strand.
ATGGGCCGACTGATTCAAGCTGATAGAAGAGCAACTTTGACTGAAATAACCACTCGTTACAACCGAGGTATGCAGCAAAGCATTTGTGAAGCCACAACACGCACAACCTTGAGGCGGATGGGCTACAACAGCAGAAGACCCCACTGGGTACCACTCATCTCCACTACAAATAGGAAAAGAGGCTACAATTTGCACAAGCTCACCAAAATTGGACAGTTGAAGACTGGAAAAATGTTGCCTGGTCTGATGAGTCTCGATTTCTGTTGAGACATTCAAATGGTAGAGTAAACAGAATGAGAACATGGATCCATCATGCCTTGTTACCACTGTGCCGGCTGGTGGTGGTGGTGTAATGGTGTGGGGGATGTTTTCTTGGTACACTTTAGGCCCCTTAGTGCCAATTGGGCATCGTTTAAATGCCACGGCCTACCTGAGCATTGTTTCTGACCATGTCCATCCCTTTATGACCACCATGTACCCATCCTCTGATGGCTACTTCCAGCAGGATAATGCACCATGTCACAAAGCTCGAATCATTTCAAATTGGTTTCTTGAACATGACAATGAGTTCACTGTACTTAAATGGCCCCCACAGTCACCAGATCTCAACCCAATAGAGCATCTTTGGGATGTGGTGGAACGGGAGCTTCGTGCCCTGGATGTGCATCCCACAAATCTCCATCAACTGCAAGATGCTATCCTATCAATATGGGCCAACATTTCTAAAGAATGCTTTCGGCACCTTGTTGAATCAATGCCACGTAGAATTAAGGCAGTTCTGAAGGCGAAAGGGGGTCAGACACCGTATTAGTATGGTGTTCCTAATAATCCTTTAGGTGAGTGTATAAGTACATAAAGTATAAGTATATAAAGTTTAAGTATATAAAGTATATAAGTCTTAAGTATAAAAATGATATAAGTATAAAAAGTTTAAGGGCTCAGAGGACCGCTTCTCCTACTCATCAGAGTGGATCTGGTGCCTGAACTTCTTTTTCAGAGCCTTTGATTTTTTTATTTTTTTTTCTCTTTTCCCTTTCCTTTTTTCTTTCTTTTTAAAATTCCCCACCACCACCCCCCCTCTTCGGAGGACAACTTTATTTTACACTAAATTCAAGAGCAAAGAGTGTGGCTGCTCCGAACTCACCCGTCCCGTGGAGGAAAGGAAAAAAAAACAAAAAACGGGAGATACAGAAACAACAATCGTAACGAGAACAGACATTAATCACCATGGGGAGAGAAAAGAAAAAAAAAAAAAAAAAAGGAAACAGAGGTATACAGGAAAAATAAAACTAATAATGTAGGTAGGACGGAGAAAATGAAGTGTAGGGGAATACAGAATACAAACAACCATAAGAAAAATAACACTCATTACAAGGACATCAAACAACAAACATTATAACATCAGTAATAATAATTATAATTAATAATGTGACAAATAGGTATTATATATATATATATGTAGCATACACACACGTGATCCTACCCTTATACATGTATATTTCAATTCCTATGTCTATAACACACGCTAAAAAGTAACAATAATAATGATACTGATCGCTCAACCATTCTTATATGTATGTGTAAGTGTAGGTGTGAACTGATTTGTCATTGGATGTGCTGGCATATGATGCCGTCGGGGGAAGCGACAGCACCCCACCCCCCCACAAGGCCGAAGGCGAAGGCAGGAGAAACCAGGCAACCGAGGCCACCCTGCCGCCCCCCCAGCACAAGGGCCCACGGCCATGTGCCCCGGAGATAACCACCCGCCCAACCCAGGAAGCAGCCCGCGAGGGACTAAAGGGGCGCCAACCCCCGTACAGGGAGGCCCGCAGAGGGAGGACGGGCGGCGAGCCCCCCCGCCCAGCCCAAACCGAACCCCCCAATCCGCCTAGAAGGCCCCCAGTGTCCCAAGATCCCCCGGACTGCCCGCCAGGGCCCCACCACGGCGCAGCAGAGCCAAGCACCACCCGGCCCGCGGCCCAAGAGAGGAGGCCGCCCACACCCGCCAGAGCCTTTGATAAGATGGAAGTAATGTCCTCTTGAGGCCATGGGCGTCCCCTGTGTCAGCCCCTCCTTGGCACTGGCGTCCCACCTGGCGATCTCAGCACCGGGTGCAGTTTAATGCGGGGCAGCTCCGCCAGGACATCCACCATGTTGGGGCCTTTGGTGGGTCCTGCGCCACTTCCCTGACGATGACTCTGCTTGGGGCCCTGGATACTAGCAGGTGGAGGAGGACGAGGTGGCGGTGGAGGATGAGGAGGAGGAGGAGGGGGCGGGAAACAGCTTGGAGCTGAAGTGGGGACTACAAAAGGAGTCCCAGTGGTCTCCGAACTACTCCGGGATATATATGGGTCAGTCAGGGCACCAGCAAGCATGGAGATCTCGGACCGGAACCTTGTCTTCGAGGGCTGCAATCTTTTTCCAAACTGCCGCCCACTCGGACCCTGCCTCTGCTGCAACAGCAGCATGCTGGAGATCCCCGTGTCCACTGGGGAGGTGGATGCCGTTGCAACACTGGAGGATTTCTTCACAAAGCGCTGGGAAAGAAAAAAATCTCCAGTTGCAAAAAACTTGTTACATTGCGCAGTTCAACGCAGAGGGAGCGACTCTGTGAAACAAGCGATCTTCCTTGGCCGAAAAAATACTGAATTCGGAACGGAATCAAATCCAAAAAAACAGTCTGCACACAAAGTACAGAGAGTTAGATGTCTTACTTAAACATCACACAAAATTATATTTTTTTCCATCATCCATTAACATACAGCGCAATCTCAGATTCACATTAGGCCATACTATGATACTATACAGATTTCCTGAATAACATTAATATACACATATACATGTATATACTTATATATGCACATTATAAACATTTCAACCTGCAATGGTACTAACAGGGTGGCTAAACTGAATAACACCATATCACAGTCAACGTATTCCGATCAATTAGCAAGTAGCCTTATAGGTAGCTTTAGCATTTTACATACAACTACAAAAAATGATACATTAGTAAAGAAAATAATCAACCACACAATCAGCAAAGGTTCACATTCATATCCTGACTGTTTTTCCTTCACACTAATGATCCCTATATCTATATTTTCAAACAGGTAAATTGACCTACCAGGATATCCAAAAGAGAGCACTTGCACCAAAATCTTTCTATCCACTAATTGCTGCAATTGTATGCTTAGGCCAAAAAAAATAAACAGTGCTCTAAACGTTGACATCTACACAAATATATATATGTAGATATATACGTTTATTTCCCTAAGTTGCCGTTCACCCCTCTTTCCGCTCTCTTTACCCGCCTTCCTCCGTCTAGAAAAACCCGCCGGAAAAAAAAAACTCCCACCCTACCTTTTGGCACTCAGGAACGTCTTAAAGAGACAGCTGCCCACTTTGGTATACACAACTTATTGTAAGGTTCATGTCTCCCTCTTTACAAATTACGCTCTATAATAGCTTCAAAGCCTTATGGTAGCTTTATAGACCTGGCTACATTTGGTTTTGTTATTATTATTATTGGTATTAGTATTATTATTTTAAGAATGAAGCTAAATAATATAGCTAATATATCACATATGGGTTAAAATGCAGAGGACGCATTTCGTCGTTGTGTGATGTGCCAAGAATGGCACTTGATCACAAAGTACAAATACTTTTTTACTTGCCAACATTCATAAGCAACGTTATTTTTCAGTACAGTTGAACTTTTTTTTGGGGGGGACTTTTTTATTTGAAGGACTTACTTCAAATATTGACAATAATAACAAAAATAAAGTACAAAAAAAACTGCTAAACAATAGCAAGTGCTTAAAGTGCATAAATAACAAGTGCTCAAAGTGCTAAAGAACTGAACTGCTAAACAAGATTAGAAGTGAAATCAAGGCCATTATCACTTATTTTTTCTTTTTTTCTGGGTTGTAAGCAAAGTCCTGCAAACTCTTTCTTTTTAAGACATTTGGACCAGAAGATGGAAGATGGTACAGTGGAGGAGGATGAGGCTTTGGCTGGTCCAGATGATGAGGATGAGGCTTTGGCTGGTCCAGAGGGAGGGAGAAAGAGTTTGGCTAGTCCAGAAGAGTCTGGTCCAGAAGATAAGGATGAGGCTTTGGCTGGTCCAGAGGATGAAGATGATGCTTTGGCTGGTCCTGAGGATGAAGATGAGGCTTTGGCTGGTCCAGAGGATGAAGATGAGGCTTTGGCTGGTCCAGAGGGAGAGAGAAAGAGTTTGGCTGGTCCATTGGAAGTTGAAAATGGTCTGAATGGTCCAGAGGAGGAGGCTGAGGGTCTGGCTGGTCCAGAGGAGGTTGAAAAAGGTCTGGATGGTCCAGTGGAGGTTGGTGAGGGTCTGGCTGGTCCAGAGGAGGTTGAAAAAGGTCTGGATGGTCCAGTGGACGAGGATGAGTGTTTGACTCGTCTAGAGGAGGCTTTGGCTGATCCAGCGATATTCCTGGCCTGCCGTATGAGTTTGTTTGCCATCTGTGATGGCCGAATCCTTGCTGCCTCATTCACCCTTTTCTTCTTTTGTGCCTGTTGTGCCTCTTTCTTTTTCTGCAGATGTTTTTGATATGTTTGATACGATGACAGGCAAGACCACCTTAATGGCTGGTCTATTGTCATTGTCGATGCTGTCCACTTCCTTGCTTTAATCGTGGATTTTACAATTGCAAGGCTCTCATAAGTTTCCACATTCATGGAGCATCTGTCTGCTTCAAGAATATCACCCATGAGATTAAATGATCCCTCAACCAGGGGGCCTGTGAAAATGCTAAGTAGTGCTTTGACCAGCTGACCCAGAATGGGAAATCTCACACCTCTCTCTGGATTTTTCATGGATACAACTCTGCTCCACCAATCTACATCAACTCGGCCTTCTTCTTCAATGTAGTTCTGGGCACACGTTACCAGGTCCACCTCTATTTGGTACGCCCGTATCTCTTCCTCCACCTGACCAATCTCTTCTGGTGCGACCACATTAGGCAAGGCCTCTCCTAATGTGATAAAAGCCCCACAGATGGAGTCATCTTGAATCAGAGAGGGAGTGAGTGCAGAAAGTGAGGTGATTATCTTGTTGTCCAGAGGAAGGTCTTTGAGAAGGAACTCTGATGACTTCATGTACCCTTCTCTGAGAGAGTTGTAAATGTTTCTCACCCATATCAGCCTCTCCACACGGGCCTTGTTTAGTGCAGAGTAGCAGTATCTTCCAACAGACAACCTTTTGTCTTAAAGTTGCAAATCTTTACTCCGGACATCAACCTTGATGATATCCTTTGCACTCAGTGGGATGGCTTCCAGCTTCATAAATTTGCTGAGGAGCTCTCGAACTAGGGCCACCATCTCCACGTGCAGCAAGTGCGCCATTGGTTTTTCATGTTGCATTTTTTTCAAAAATCCCTGAAATGTTGAAAGTATGCCTGCAAACATTAAAAAAAAAATTATTTTTATTTGACATTTTCACATGCGTAAAAAAAACCCAACAAGAAAACAGAATTAAAGACAAGTTGCATACAGTTCAAATAAATAGCAGTGCGTTTTAAAAAAGTGAATAAAGTATAAATACTTTTAATAGCTTTTATTTCCATATATCAGATGTAATGGAAAAATTACTCCAAATCAAATTATTAACGAATTTGACCAGGTCTGCAATTTTTTTTACTGGAAGCAAAGGAAACGGAATATGAATCTGTTCCCAAAAAAAAATAAAAAAATTGCAATGTTGAGATTTTTCAAACACTTGACATAAACTTAAGACATTTTTCAAGATTTAACTTAACTTTAAATTACTGAAGTAATATTTTGGTGCATAATCATTGTTTTTGTCAGATGTTAATCAGATCATAATCAGATGTTATCATCAGTTAAATCTTTAAAATGTTTTAAGTGTATGTCAATGTTTGTGGCTGAAGAGAAAAGAAAAAATTCACAACACTGCTATATTTTTTTCTTAAGATAAATATTCCTTCTCTTCATTTCCTGTAAAAAAAAATGCACACTTAATAAAGTATTTTACATTTTTTGCCTTGGAATTGAATGTCTAATCTTTCCATTACATTTGAAATATGGAAATAACATACTGATTAAAAATAATTTCACTTTATTCACTTTTTTTTAACAATAAACTGCTGTTTATTTGAACACTTCTATATAACTCTGCATAACTTCTAAAGCTGGTTATGATTGCTGTAGTAGAGACCTGGCTGTTCCCTTTGTAAAAAACAACAACTGTTATTAACTTTCATTACATTTAGCCTAAAGTTTTTGCCTACACAAGTTAGCCTGCTACAAGATACCTCTGAACATGTCGACCATGACTTTGAATCGGTCAAACTCTGTAAAGAGCACAGAGATTCGTGCCTTCCGGTCAAGGTTGGCTTGTGTTCCCATTCGGGATGTTGTGGCTTGTTCTTGTTGAAGAATTTCTACTCTGGTCTTTTCCTCAACTGTTAGTGCATATCTCGTCAGCAATTCATTAAGAAGCCTTCTGTATCACACAAACACACACACACACACCACTGTGGCTATTTTCATTGCTTATTCCTACATAAAACCTAACAACACTCTAAACTAGCACATCACTCTACATGCAATATAATACAATAAAAATGGTTAACTGCAGAGACAGCACATTAAAAAATACTTAATTTATACTACAAAATGATTAGCATTACCTGTATTTGTGTTCTTCATTTGGATTCCCTTCCCTACCCTGTTGCAAGTCTCGACTTTAGTGTTGTGAGATGTGGTGACTATGTGCTTATTGCTGAGGTGTTTTTTTTTCTGTTCCTATATTGTACTTCCTACTGGAGTACAGTCTGGGGGCTGTTTTTTTTATTCACCTCCACTCTCCTCACGTAATCTGTTTCTCTGAGTTTTCCTACAGTCCCCTGTCTTCCTGACCTGTCTGCCCCCCTATAATGTTTGTGTATGTATGGTCGGGTTGATGGCCTGCTTTTCGCTGGTACTTGTGACTAGTGACATGGTGAATTGCAACAGCAATAAAGGGAATCAATCAATCAATCAATCAATCCAGCACATAGTAATAATGCACCACCAGTACATCCATGAGTTCATTCAGCCTGGTGCACACCTCCAGCATCTGAAGAAATCTGTTGCTAATAGGTCTTATCAAGCTCTTGGAAGGAAGATGGAGCAGACTCTGAAAGTCTGAGAAAATCTCCTTCTGTTTTGGTGACTTCTCAATATCATAATAGACATCGGAGCAGAAATTTTCCACTTCTGTGCTGAACGGACTCATGAGGGCCTTGGCAGCATTGGAAACCATGTGCACGGTGTCTCCAGATACGTCAAGGAGGTATGGGTTCGCCTTCCTTGCTTGAGTTTCAAGGCCAGACTTTTTTCCTCTCATGACTGCACAGTTGTCAAGGAGGATGCTGGTAACTTGTCTCCACTCAAGACCATAAGTCTGCATGACATCTTTAAGTTCCAGCATAAGGTTTGGGGCATTTGCAATGTTGACTTTTCTGCTTGCCAGATGTTGTGTTATTACTCTGTTGCTTTCATTATCAAAAAAGCGAACAAGCACATTGAGTGTTTTATCCATATTCAAGGTTGTTGCTTCATCAACATTGAGTGAGAACATGCATTTTTTTAGCTTCTCAGACAAACATTTTTTGAACTGTAATGCAATTCCATGAGTGTTCATGTAACTCGCATGTTGATTTGAAACCGACAGGCTCGTTAACGCTTTTTTGTCTTCTGCCAGTTTTTTACACAGGGTGACCAGTGGATGCGAAATTCTGAATGCCAAATCATGTTCTGCTATAAATGTGCACAAACGTATTTTTAAATCGCAGACACGGTCAGTCATAGACAACGGTGTGTCAGCTGTAACAGTTGCTCCCGGCAACGTCGTGGTAAGTTTGAGTGCACGGGCAGTGGCTCTATGACCGGAGTCTAAATCATGACAAGCAAGCACTTTCTTACCGCTGCTGGCATACAGTAGCTTCCTCGAGCAAATCGTGCAGAAACAAGCCCTGGGCTCTCTCAGTTTCTTGCACCAACTGCCAAAAGGCTCGCCATTTCTACTTTCTTCAATCCACACCCAGCACCATTTATTTTTGAGTCCTTTATCTAATGCTAGGACATCATCCCCAGGCTTCATAAACTTGCGCTCCATTTTTTTTTCTCCGACAACGCTAACGTGACATTGACGTATGGGTGTCAATCATACCGTGTTGCAAGGACCCGCCCTTCTCTGCTTCTGATAGGCTTGTAACGTTAGTTAAAGCTGCGTTCCTCTCATATGATTGGTAGGTGAAATAAATTGGCTCGAAAATATTAAACCGCATGCGCAGGCTCTAAAATATTATTATTTTTTTCCCTCACGGCCGCACGCCGGAGATCCGGCACGGTGCCGGGATACTTTAAGCCCTGCACTAAGGATCTGGTCTCAGTTTCGTAAACATTATGGCCTAGCCTCCATGTCTGTTTACGCCCCTGTCATGGCCAACCTGCTATTTCCAGCTTCTCTATTAGATAATGCATTCAGACAATGGTTTAAAAATGGAGCGTTGAATATTAAGATGTTATATAAGGATGGCGTCTTCATGTCATTTGATCAGGTTAGACAGGAGTTTGCTCTGCCAGCAAATCACTTTTTCAGACACCTACAAGTTAGACATTTCACACAGAATAACGTCAGTCATTTTCCTTCACTACCTCAGACATCATTTCTTGATTCAATCATAGAAAGTCAGCCAGAGCTTAGGGGAACCGTCTCAAAGCTGTACACAAATATATTTGACATGGAAGGTTCTTCACTGACAATAGTAAAAGAAGGATATGGGTACAACTATTAATGATGGTCAATGGTCTAACATACTTCAAAGAATCCACTCCTCCTCTATTTGTGCGAGGCACTGCCTCATTCAGTTCAAGATTGTACATAGACTTCACATGTCTGGGGTTAAGTTATCCAAGATTTACCCGGGGGTTAATCCTATTTGTGACAGATGTAGACAAGCACCTGCTACTCTCTTTCACATTTTTTGGTCATGTCCAAGTATGACTGCATTCTGGTCTTCAATATTTGAGATGTATTCTGTGATTTCGGGGGTAACCTTTGACTTTTGTCCTTTTATCGGACTTTTTGGCGTACCATTGAATGATCTCCCATTACGAAAGACACAATTAAATTGTATAGCCTACTCCTCCCTTTTGGCTCGGCGACTCATTCTTTTAAATTGGAAAAATGAGAAACCCCCCCTCCTTTGTTAGATGGATATGTGATGTCATGTTTTTCCTTAAGATTGAAAAGATTAGATATGCATTGCATGGATCAGTGGGAAAGTTTGATATGGTATGACATCCTTTTATTTCTCATATAGAACAGCTGACAATGCACCTTGACTCTCGATAATGTGTGATGTGTACAAAGTAACTGAGTGACTACTTTTTTTCTTTTTTTTTTGTCTTGTGGTGTTATGTTTATTTGTCTTAATGCTTGTACCTGTGGGGGGTTTTTGTATGTCTGAAAAAACCAATAAAAAATACATTGACAAAAAAAAGAAACAATTGCATAACATAGGATACCATAAAATCAAGATAGGATAGGTTAAAAGAAGAAGTTTAAGATAAGATTGTATAAGATAAAGGATAAGATTAAGATAATAATAAGTAGAGATAAGGTTAAGATAACATTATATAACATAACATAGGATACGATAAAATTAGGATAGCTTACGATAAGCATAAAATAATATATAATAAGGATAGGATAGGTTGTATAACATTAGATAACATAGGATATGATAAAATTAGGATAAGATTGTAAAAATCGAACGCGAGAAATTGTGAAATTTACGTGACGTCCCCTTGTCCGCATCTGAAAACGAACACGGAAAAGTGAAGCATCAATTGGCCTTAAGTGTCACGCCAGATGCGTTAGTTGGCAACCCTGTTAAGCCCCCTAGACCCCATCCATGAAAGAATCATGATGGCCATTGAAAGGATGCAGGCAGACACTGGAAACAGTATTGAACACCTGGTCCAGACCATTCAAAAAAATCCCCCTGGCCCGGCGTCCATGGAGAACATGTGTTTTGAGAAGCCCTGCAGGACAGTGCAAGAGCTTGAGGGATTCAAATTGCAGTTGGAGGACCCAGAACAAAAACTAAAGATGGAATGTTGATATGCTATATTGCTGTTTAAAAGGGTTTGTCTAATTGCAACACTAAGAATTGTTTTTAAGTATTTATCTTCATATGTTGTATAGATCCGTTTTTTTAGTCTGATGGGAGGCTGCAGCATTGGGGACGTTGTGAGGAGAACCCTCAGAAAGATGGCTACAAACGAGGTCTGGTCACAGTTACAGCCTGAAAGGCCGAAAAGGAAAGCTGTCCTTCTTGGGAACAGCACTCCACCATGTTGTTTTAAATTACCTAGTATGTTAAACGGTTAGATTTCACAAAATGTCCATTACATTGCATAGACCCATTGTTTAATATTTATTAAATACTGCATTTTTTCTAGGAGCTTGTGCTGCACAATTTCCGAGGGTTAGCGAGAAGGACATTGAAAATTATATAGGGGATACCCTAAAACACGCACCTCACCGTGCAAAGATCCACCCAATACCTGTAAGTTTTTTTTGTTTTTCTTCGGAGCAGTTAACACTTAAAACTGCACTGCACATTGATGCCATTTTTAAATTCGTAGTACCTGTTCACTTAAATCGGACAAGCCAAGGTCGTCACGCCCAGCTCGTCCGATCCTCGTGTGTGCCACGTCCCCTCATTACTCACGTGCACTACCCTGATTGTGATCACCTATTTCCTGTTATTTCGGCTTGTCTTGTGTGTTTCAGTCCGCGTTCGAGTCTGTTTCCCCAGGTCTGTCATTGACGTTGTTAACCGAGTGCTCCCCTGTCTGCTTGTTCTCCATAATAAACCCCGTTGCCCTTGGATTGCGGTCTCCCTGCTCCTGCTTTTCCGCATCCCACTCGCTCGCCCGTCACCCGGTCGTGACAAAGGTGCTGTAACATTTTATGGCAACACAGGAGGACATCCAAGATATTAGTGTAACTCGTTACTTTTATTACCCTTCACCTTGTCTCTCTATTAAACCTTTGTTTCTGTCACAAATTCATGGACACCTACTCATAGTCTAACCACTAATAATCTCAGTTTTGTCTTATATTTCCACACTTTACATGGCAAACACATTTGGTTAATATGCTAAGTTACCTCATAGCCTGTACACCTAAGGGTAATCAAAAGCAATTAAAAAGTAAACGAAGTGACTGGGAAATATTGTTATTTATGATTTTCAGGCAGCGGAAGAAGAACCTGGGCCATCTACACGATATCAAATTGAAGACAGTGACGGAGTTTTCTCTCAAACGTTTCTTTCTTTTTTATTGATAGTGTTTTTGGATGGTTTCAGCTCAGTTTGAGAAAAGAACATTTTAGATGTTACTACAGTGACTGAAGTAATTGTTTCATGTAAATAATTTGTTTAAATAATTGTTTTACATAATCTGAGTCATTTTTGGTCCAAAACCAAAACATCTCTCTCTCTCTCTCTCTCTCTCACTCGAATTATGAACAATAAAAGAAATAATAAGAACTGAAATGCATTGGATATAATTGTTTTATAGTGTAAACACATTTTGGTATTGCATATATTAAAAAGTGTGACAGATTATTAAGTCACCTAAATGTTGTGCAAAAGTCCCTGTAATGTTACTAAAGTTCTGCAAACGATCTGAGTTGTGCTGTACGAAAAATCCACCTCCGCATCATTGTGATGTGCGCATGCACAATATTACTCATTGGATTAGGTACTGTTTTGTGTCTGTTGTTGCAGCTCGGGGTAACACCACTAACCTATTTGTCACACTATGTTAATTGGTAGATAATAACAAGTCCTATTTCATTACAGGTTATTTTGGGTAATCTCTCCTTTTCTGTTGCATAAAAATCTCAGTATTACTCGTGGAAAGATCACATATGGTGATGTGATCGTACAGCCCTAGCTTTGAGAAGGTGGTGCAAGGACTAAAAAATAACATTCCAGGTAGGTCCCCTAAAGGTTACTGTAATTGTCACTCAAGATCTATAAAAATCCTGGGAAAGTGATGAAAAGACCACATAGGACCCGAAACGTTACCAACACGTCCTGAAAGTTCCCCGAATTTTCCCAAAATGATGTTCCCCGAACGTCTAAAGAACTCCACATCGTGACATCCCGGGAACATTCTGGGAAGGTTACACAGCGACGTCCTTTACACCAATGGGTACGTTCTCTGAACGTACAGGGAACGTACAATTTCCAGCTGGGTAGACTCCATTCTTGTGTTTGTCCCTAAAGAGAACAGCCAGGATAGGAAATGCTGGAAACCCATCCTGACCGGAGTCCATCCCTTCCCGGTGGCACAGTAACCCGAAAGTGTTTGTGAGTGTGGTTTATGTCAGATTAGGAGAGCTGAAATGAACCTTTTGTTGGATGATAGCCGGCGACCAAAACAAGAGCTAGATCACAGAAAAGTGTTTCAAAAGCGACAGCGTCAAAGTGAAATGCAACGCTGGATGGAAGTTTTCTAGTACTGATGAAGGATGTAGAATCGGAATCCAGATATGTTTCCATACAAGGAATTTGCCTTGGTGGTGCTTTTACATGACATTACAAAGAACATACCACATTTAGCAAAGACATATGCAGAAAGGTAATAAACAATAGATTGGCAATTAGGTAATATGATAATTACATGATAATTAATTTTATAAATGGCAGTGATGATGGTATTATGATATTTATATATGTGTGTACATAGTAATAATTGTAGTATGAATATAAACTACATAAATGGCATAATAATTTAAAGGGCTCTTAAATGGTGCCGTTATTAATTAGCAGCCAAGTCAACTATATGTGCAAGAGTGCAATATGTATACAGAGTTTGCAGTATGTGTGCATAATGTGCAAGAGTGCAGAATATAATCATAGAGGAAGTTTATCAGTTGTTCACTGGTTATGCTGGTGGATATTTCACTGCAGCTGACGATTAATTGAACGTCCATTCAGAGACTGGTTTGGTTAATGAGAGAGACTACCTGAGGGGAGAAGCTCTTGGCGTGTCTTGTGGTCTTGGTTCTGATTGCCATGAGTCTTCTCATGGAGGGTAAGGCTTGAAAGATGTGGTGAGCAGGGTGAGATGGGTCCTCAAAGATTTTGTATGCCCGTTTCCTGGTTCTGGTGATGTAAAGTGTCTGGAGGGTAGGCAGGTTACTGCCGATTATTCGCTCTGCTGAGTGGATGATGTGTTGCAGTCTGGCCTTGTCTCGTTCAGAGGCTGATCCAAACCAGGCTGTGATGGAGCAGGTGAGGATGGACTCAATGATTGTAGCGTAAAACTGGGCCATCGTGGTTATAATATGTTATTTTGGATCAGGCACAGACAGTTGTGAGAGTTCAGTCCGCATTAGCTCCGATAGAATAGTATTAAATGCAAAGCTAAAGTCCACAAACAGAATCCTAACATATGCCTCAGGGCACTCCAAGTGTCGGAGTAAGAAATGGAGTCCAGTGTTAACTGCATCGTCCACAGGTCTGTTGGTTCTGTAGGCAGACTATAGAGCAGGGGTGTCAAACTCCAGTCCTGGGGGGCCAGAGCCCTGTGTAGCTTAGTTCTTTCCCTGTTCCACCACAAATGATTCAGCTCAAGAGCTGTGTGGTAATTAGCACAAGGAGTTGAATCAGGTGTGTTAAATGAGGGGAAACCCAAAAATGTGCAGGGCTCCGGCCCTCCAGGACTGGAGTTTGACACCTGTGCTATAGAGGGTCAAGCGAAGGGTCGATGAGGACACCATAAACAGTGGTGTCCTCTCACTGTTCTTCGCTTTCTCTTCGCTGTTTAATTTTAGTGACCACTCCTTTTCAGGATTATGTAGTATATGTTTGACATTAGTTCAAAGTGTGGAAGGGAAATTTAAAGTGATGGTAGGCCAGGGTTGGGAGGCATTGTAGGATTGTTCTTGTGTCTCAGGTTTTGTTGTTTTGGGGATGGTGCCGTGTGTCCTTGCCTCGCAGCCACCTGCACGGAACCAGCTTTGCAGGCCACAGACCTTGTAGAACTGGGCTGAAGGGAACATCGCCGGGGGGAGAAAGGGGACCTGCAGGAGGCCTTGAAATGTAGCTGCTGTACTATGCTAGACGCAGTTTGTTGTATGGTAGCATTTGAACACACAAGCAAGTTATGTACCCATAAGGGTTGTATATGTTTACGCTGAAGTCTTTATTTAGGTAATATAGGGTTGGGGTTTCCCTTACTGATAGTGTTGTGAGCCATGCCAGCCATGGACACCGAAGGGGGGGTTGCACCTTTTTGCTGGGTTGGGAGTGGAATTTCCCTAATGTTTAGGGTTTTTGCCCTCCTTCCTAGGCTGGATAGACAGGCTAATGTGTGGGACTCATAGGAGGCCTAGGCCTAACGAGGATTGGAAGTTGAACATCCTTGAAGTAGACCAATAGAGGTGGCGTATTATGTTTGTTGTATGTTCGAAACCTGGTTTGCAGATGTTTGGTAACCAATCAGGACTTAGAAGTCCATATAGAGGAATTCGTCTTATAGTATATTAACCTGCTGATTTCTGGGTGCGGGGTACATTGCGCATTGTACCCGAGTGTGGCTGGAACACTATGCTGGATTGCTGAATAAAGAAGAAAACTTTGCTCATTACATGTGAGGTCTGGAGTTTGATTCAAGTGTGACAGAGTGAGAGTGATTATAGAGGATTATAGAGTCATAGTTGTTTGGGTTAATTCTGAGTACCACAAAAGTTTACAAGCCCTATTTTGGCAAGAGCTAATCATAAGAGGTAATCCTAATCATTTTCATCCTTGCCGTTTAAATCACTCATGAATAGATGTGTTTGTGAGAAATTGGTTTGTTTTAAGCATTTTCAATTTAAATAAATACTGCAATACTCATTGCAGAAATACATCTTTTCCAATATTGTGCAGCCTAATAATGAAGTACTTACTACTACGAAATATCTAACAACATACGATGCAACATTCAACAGGGGGTAGTGAAGTGATTCGTGGCTGATCAAAGTGCCAATTCGATGTGGGGCAGTGATTAGCATGTGGAGAATGCTGCAGCAGTATTACAAAATCAGCAACTCTTTTAAAAATAATAGTGATATAAATATATTATTTATTAATAAGTATATAGAATCAGTACACAAAGTATAAGTATATAAAGTTTAAGTATATAAAGTATATAAGTATAAAAATCTTAAGTATAAAAATGATATAAGTATAAAAATGTTATAAGTATAAAAATGTTATAAGTATAAAAAATTTAAGTAAAAAAAGTTTAAGTAAAAAGGTTTAACACTAGGTTTACTGAGCTTTTTATTTTCTGGTGAGAATTCCCTCGGCCCAACCTTGGGTGGAGAGGCCATTAGCTCCATTGTCTTCCTGCTTTTGTTGTGCAAAAACACTAGTTACCTGTGAACCCTGCCACATTTGCATTTCTTTACCGCCACTGCTGCTGGCAAGCTTGCCATATCTATACAAAATATCCCACACTCTGACTGACCCACAAATATGAAAGACACAATTTCACAAAATATAGAAACACAAGTGTTTTATTTGTCAAAAATAGACTGAAAACAGAATCAATAATAATAATAATAATAATAAAAGAAGTAAAAAAAAATTCTCAGTCCCTCAGTTCCTCTTCATCATCTCAGTGGTTTCATAGTCAGTGTTTGCAGCGTTTGCAGACCCAGTAACCTCTGTGCCTGCATTTGGCGCAGGTGAATTTGCAACACTTTGCGCAGAGATATCTGCTGCGATTCCTGTTGCAGCTCTCTTGCACCTGGCACTGAGTTGTCTGAACAGTTCCTGGCACAGCAGCAGCAAATGATGCAGCAGCTGCAAAAGCTTCCCTCTCTGCTTCCATTGCCTTTTGCAGCATGAATCGGTTACGGAGTTCCATTCCGGTCGGGCCGAGGGGATTTTACGTAGATTTGCGTAGGTTTAGCAAACCTAGTGTTAAAGGCCTCAGAGGACTGCTGCTCTTACTCATCAGAGTGGTTCTGATGCTTAAACTTTTTCTTCAGTGCTTCTGCGAAAATGGCAGCAAAGTCCTCTGAGGGCATGGGCGTCCCCCGTGTCGGTCCCCTCCTGGTCACTGGCGTCCCACCTGGCGACCTCTGCACTGGGCGCAGTTTAATGTGCGGCAGCTCCGCCAGAACATCCACCACGCTGGGGCCATTGGTGGGTCCTGTGCCACTTCCCTGAGGATGACTCCTCTTCTGCTTCGGGCCCTGGATATTAGCAGGCGGAGGAGGAGGAGGCGGCGGTGGAGGAGGAGGCGGTGGAGGAGGAGGAGGGGGCGGGAAACAACTTGGAGCTGAAGTGGGGACTATAAGAGTGGTCTCCGAACTGCTCCGGGGCATATTTGGGTGAGTCAGGGCACCGGCAAGCTGGGAGATCTCGGACCGTAAACGGCCCACCTCGTCTTCGAGGGCTGTAATTTTCTCCCAAACTGCCGCCCACTGATCCCCGTGATCCCCGTGTCCACTGGGGAGGTGGATGCCACTCCCGACCGTTGCAGGGGCGTTGCCATTTATAGCAACCCCCGTTGCAACACTTGAGCATGGTGCAGTGGATTTGCCCACACGAAAGTTGGAACGCTTCAAGCTTCTCAGACAAGTGCGTAGAAAACTACGCAAGCGACTGAAAGGAGCCATTGCCGAAGTTATTTAAAGGAATTGAACAGGAACAGTAATCACCAACCAAGCCCAAATCAAGACTGAGAGAAATAAAAAAAATTACAGCTTCTGCTTCCAGATATACGTAGCAATAACTATAAATTCTAGAATCTCTCTGAACCTTCGCTTGACGTCACTCCATTGGCACGCTGATTGGGTGGCTTCAGTTTCTTAAAACAAGAAACGAAAAAAAAAAAAAAAACAATGAGTACGCAGAACCGTTCGAGGTCAACTTAGCCGACCATTTCACATTCTAAAATTTACAGGATATTTGGTTTTGTTATTATTATTATTGGTATTAGTATTATTATTTTAAGAATGAAGCTAAATAATATAGCCGCCCACTAATATGTCACATATGGGTTAAAATGCAGAGGACACATTTCGTCGTTGTGTGATGTGCCAAGAATGGCACTTGATCACAAAGTACAAATACTTTTTACTTGCCAACATTCATAAGCAACGTTATTTTTCAGTACAGTTGCGGTTTTTATAAACCTTGGTGATTAATATTCGCGGAGAGCGTGGGGTTTCCATTTTTCTATAACATTTATATTATTAAAGGAAACACAACTTAGCAAGCTGATTAATTTTAATGACTGATTGTTTTCAGACTAGTATTTGTTTAACATTGGTTTAAAGTTGACTGCTGCTACTTTAGCAACAGCTCGGCATGGGCTCTCTGAGCTGATCCTAATCACTTTCATCCTTGATATTTCAGTCAGTCATGAATGGAGGTGTTTGTGAGAAACTGATTTATTATTATTATTATTATTTTTTAAAAGATCCTTTATAAACACTCCAATACTTACTGCAGAAAATGATTTTACGCAATGTCCTGCAGTGCAGTTATGAAATACTAATCTAACTACATACCATGTGCAGCCCACAGAAACGCTGTCTGTGCGCAGCCTGCTGGCAAAAAGCGGAACTACAGTTACAGCAAATAAGGCAGAACGGAAACATCGGCGTCACTCCTTGGACTGATGATAGCTTATAAATAGTTATAAGTAATCGCTTGTGTGATTATAAATGTGCTGTGTGTTATGTCATGTATAGTGGTTAATGTTTATTGTTGTGTGTAGTGTGTGTGTATGTGTGCGTGCGCCCACCGTGTGTATGAGGAGTAAACGGGGCGACGTGCACGGTGAGCAGTGCCGGTGTGTGGGTTGTAGTAGTGCAATTGTAATAAACGCATGCATCTGATGATTAAACCCCGAACTATCCCTGCTGTTTTACCCTCTGGGGTCGAGTGCATCGTCGGCGATGCAACGTACTTTTCGCGTCTATTTCAGTTTATATCTCGCTGAAATCTGTTGGAGTAAGTAGTCTCCACCGGGTCCGTGGATGAGAAGAGATTCACAGCTGAGACGAGGAGTAGTTGCAAGTCACCAGTTTATTCTCTGACTGATTACAATCAGGGAGCGACTATCTGACATACATTCAGCATGTACAGTAAGAAGCTCGAACAATAGTTATCGGGTGTCTTTTTATAGCCCTCCGGGTACGTGTTCCCCCCTCTTTTGGTATTTTCCCAGCTACGTGACATCAACATGTTTTTACATTTGCTTCTGTTTGTCAGTTAGCACATGTCCCCCCTCCCAGCATCTTATTGTGTCAGCATTTTTGCAGCCCCCTTTTGTTAAGCAAAAGTTAAAATAAGCATCTGTTCCTCTTTTCCAACTGTCTGGGACGAGGTCACCCTGCCCTGCTCGCACACTGTCAGTTCCTGATTTCTGTTAGTTGTATTATTTTAGAATCAACCCCCTCCTTTCATCATGCCCTGCTTTAAGCTATATTCTCCTTTTCCTCTATTCATTGTATGTTCTTTATAATTCTATTGAATCCCACAAATCTTAATGTAGAATCATGAAAAAATCCGTAATCTGTCTTCTTTTCAAAACATCCATTGACGGAAGTATTAAAGTTTTTTAAATTAGGTTGAATCGGCAAAAAAGTAAACCATGTCACCTTACTTTGTTTTACCTGCATCGGGGGCGTGTAGCGCGTATTCAAATCGCATTCGCATGGTAATTTGATTAACAGCGCAATGGTGAAACGCGATCCAGATACTGTACGTCCCCATCAGCGCCATAAAAGGGGGGTAGGGACGTGGCCAGGTGACAATGGTTCATTCATACACATTAAAGTTGCTACATATTCAATGAAAGGAGCCAGAAATAGTTACATGAGTTAGGTTTTTCTTATTTATTTATCCAAATGAATGTTGCAACTACACCATTTAGTCATCTTCATGTAGCCAAGACTTTGGTGATCAGATATCTGGGATCAAAACAAACTGCCAGCATTGCTTACTATGTACTTTTATAATGTTTCTGCAAGTGTTCCAAACTGCATTTTGCAATGTCTATACTTTGAATGTCAAATTACAAACTTCACATAAAGTTGACATATTTACAAAGTACACTAAGATTAAGATGAGTTTGTTGCCAAACCAAATATATAAGAAATAATTTATTTGTCATGAATTAAGTTTATGATATTTGAAGAAATGTGTGACCATGCCCCAGTCAGTGAAAGTGTGTTACCTACCCCTAGGCTCCAGAGGGTTAATTATTGTGAGCATGGCTCAGTGACCCACTATTAAAATACTTTATTAGAAATATTATAGTGTGTGTGTGTATGTGTGTGCGCCCGCGCCTGTTTGCTAGCCTGGCGCCGCTGAGTCATGTGACAGCTGGGAGCAGTAATTGAGAGCAGCAGCGCGAACACACAGCTGCGGTGCATTCGGGAGAGAGATTGAAACTTATAAGTATCGATCTCATTAAACTGGTATTGATCAATATAAATACCAACATTATTATCGATATTTGGATCGATCCGCCCACCACTATCGGACAGTATTGCTGTGTTATAATCACTTCAGCATAAATGTTAAACCTAGTGTTTCTGTTTCTGTCATGTTGTCAATATCAAACAGTAAACGTTGTAATGGATTGTTTCTATATATGTGCTTTTAAACAGTATGCCTGCATGTAGGGCTAACAGAACACATCTACCCTATAGGAATACATATATACTATAAACCTGTTGTGGGTTATAAAGCCAAATAAGGAAAAATAACAGTGGGCTATAGGTAGCATAGTGAGCACATTAACGTCGCCTCGCTGTTGAGAAACATGGCGCAGACATCGGGGGAATGTCGAATCAATGTTCGGTAACGATGTTTCTGCAACAGAGATGCTTTGACGATGGATTTTCAAGGATCGCGGAGACAATGCCAATGCCTGGTAGTTATATCATTTTAGTGTTGCAGCTGTGACAGTGCGAAACAATACAACTGACAAATTGTCAGTAAGGTCGGATGGCGTTAGATCATAAACCGGAAATTAGCGGAACAGGACGCATTTGTAACTTAATATTTTAACGAAAGACAAAAGTAACAAGTCCATTTAAATTTCGGTACTGTTAATTGTGTTATTTAACTTGAAAGGGTATTTAGCTATATTACTCCTTACAGCCAAACGTAGTGGAATTATAGTAACGTGTTACTTCCAAAGATTACTAGGCAGCTGTTTGCTAATGCTAACGTTAGCATTGCGTCATTTTGCTTCTTCCACTCTCAGATAAGATAAAGATAGCTTTATTGTCATTGTGTAAATGAAATGAGATGTCTTTAGAGCAAACCCGTGGAGGCTATGTTAAGGATAAAACTGTAAACATGGGTAAACAAAACATAATATCGGCATAAGTGCATAGATCCACCTCTGTATTTTTAGGAAGATTAGCAATACATGAAAATTTCCTTCAAGTGTGGTAAATATTCAGTTTTAAATGAAAACCACATGTGACATATTATCTGTCCCATTGCATTAAGCCCTCCATCAAACCCCCATGAATCCTAACTGCATGGGTCGCTTTTCGCTGTGAATTCTGGGAGTCTGTGCAACGTCGGGACCGCAGCTCTCGCGTTACTTCTAAAAGGGGAAGGAATTATATTCAAAGTCTTTAATAGCGCCCGATTTTAACAAACGACCAAATTATGTCGATATAAACTGTATTGTGTCCTCCTTTATCTGGTTTTGATAATATATCGATATTCCGTAAATATCCGATAAACAGCCCAGCACTAATTGGTCCGTCTTAATTGTTTCATTGTCACCCCGAAACTTGTGTGGATTGCTCCAGAAAACAACCCTGGTTCCATTAGCCCCGGTAAGAATGGCAAAACGATGGCCAGAGTAACTCAACACTTGAAGAATGAAAGTCAGAATAGGGCTGTCTGGTGTTGTTGAGTCTTGTATTCTGTGACAATCATCTTGTTTTGGAAGTGTGTGTCTTGGAATACTTAAAAATAAAATGTTCATAAGGGATGGATGGAGTTTTACTTACAGTAATAGATCGTGTTTGTTACCATGAAACGGTAAACATACGGGGCTCTAATCCATATGGTTACTGTATTGTATAATGGAATCGGTTAATTCTGCTGCTGTGATGTGTTTAAACATCACAGATAATCATTGTGAAATAGTAAGATAACAGGTGAATATGTCCCCATAATGTAAATCAGAAAAGGCAGAATTCTTACTTTAGGTACCCTGAGAGTAAAGAAATAATGGAATTTATGGAAGGCGCAAGATATATGTATATTGGTTTGTATATTTAGTGTCTGTCCTGTGCTGCCTTATGCTGTCTTACACAGTCTTAATTACTTCTGTGTAAGAAGTGAAATTTTCTTTGTGTTATCCATATGTTGACTATGTGCACCTGTCTTTTTATGTCTGCACATTGAGCCTGGAGGTATGCAATTTTGTTCAGCTATGCTTCCGTTGTTGTACTGTTGTATGGTGTGAATGACAATAAAGTTCACTTACTTATATACAGTAAATGATTTGATTGAATAGTCAGTTCCTGATGCCAGCATTTGGATTGAGTGGGCTGTTAGCCTTGGTGCACATGAACCTTTCCAGCGTTGCTATTCTCTATAGTAAATGCTGTTCTGCATATCAGGCAATCTGTGCACTGACTGGTGTGTTTTTATAGGTGAAGTACCCCTACGGAAATGCAGGCAGCCCAATCCGAGACCAGCGCGTAAGTCTCCCAAGCATTCGTTTCCTGTCTCCAATGAGACAATGAGACGGCAGTATTTTTCTCAATGTGCAGTACTGACTGCCAAGTGTGCTGTCTGTCTGTCACTAACAGCCATCAATTGATTTGACTCTTGTATTGTTACACTTTATTTTGCATAATTGTACCGTCATTCTTTTATCAGGACGAAGGAGGAAACCTAAAGGATGGAAGGGGGCCATATACCAAGAACTTACAAAAGCTGCTATTCTCCAGTAACCCCTTCGATTCAACCCATGTGGGATCGCTACCATCCTGCATCGAGTCCCAACAACGTCGCACCCTGAGCCCTACTCACCAGCCTTATCATCAACTTCCTTCTTAGTTCCCTCACCAGTCCCATCCTCTTTTGTTTTACCTCCTTCTCCATCTCTTTTTATGGACTCCCCTCCTTCATCCCCATGCGTAGCCTCACCAGTTAGCCCAGCTCCAGAACCATCTTCAGCCCCAGCCGTAGTTCATCCCACCCCTCTGCCTCACGTTCTGGTGCAGGCCCCCTCATCTCAGCTGGTCATGGGTCCAACACCACCGTTTTTGTCCCCTTCTCTTGTTATTGAAAAAATGGAAAAATTCAATAATTACGATATAAGCAACTACAATAAGATGACCTATGATGCCAAGTGCTATGCTCATTACTGGTGCCAGCAGTTCTGGAACGACTTCATGAGCTCAGCTCACATCTGCAAGCAACAGAGGAATGGAAACTCTGAGGCTCACTATTCGTACGGGGATAATGAGGGTGCCCCTGCGACCGAGACTTGATGAAGATGAGGTCAAATTTCCTAGTGATGTGCTGGACCAGCTGAGTGACATCCCTGGGGTTCTGGAGATGGCTGTGGAGATGGGCTATCTGTCAGATGTAAATAGCGACATTTCACATAACGTAAGATAACATAGGATAAGATAAGATAGGTAAAGGTATGTTTAAGAAACAATTGCATGGGAACTTCCGGTTGACGTTCGACACGTGAGGCTGTGAGGTCCTGGAGCTCAGCGAGCAATTTCATTTTCATTATATTTACATACTTGCAGAAGCCATATTGATAGATAAATATTTATCCGAAAAGTTTAACATCACTAATTGAAGGACTAAGGCAGCAAGAAAACGCGTTTAAAAGTTTTGTTTTCCTCCTCGTTTAAAAATGGCTAGTCGCTCACAGAAACCTGCTACAGCTAGCAAGAAGGCTACCACTGAGGGTGATGCACAGCAACTTTCTTCGGATTCGGTTGAGAAAATTATGACAGCGATTGAACTATTGGGCACGAAAATAGATACACAAACTGCTGTCCTCTGGCAAGAAATAACTTCTATCCGCCAAGAGTTGCATTCTACGGCTAGCTCCTTACAGACTGCTAATGCACAGCATTCCGAGCGTTTGGACGACCTCGAGCAGTTTACCACGGCGTGGAGCTCTACAGTCTTTACTTTGGAAACTGCTGCGAAAAAACTGCAGTCAGATGTGTGTAACCTGACAACTAAATGCATTGTTGGAATAGAGGAGGGCCAAGAGGGGACCAACCCGCGGCAATTCTGCGCGACTGCTTTGAAGGAGATACTGAACCTGGAGGAAACTCCACGTCTGGACCGGGGCCACCGTTCATTAGCACCGAGGCTGCGGGAAGGGGAGAGGCCAAGACCATTCATAATCCGTGTACATCATGGTGACGTGAAGGATCGCATCCTTCGCCTCTCCAGCCAGAAGAAGCAGCTGTTTTACAAGGAGAAGCGTGTGCACATCTTTCCGGACTTCACTCTGGAGATAGCAAAGAAGCAAGCTGCCTTTAAAGAGGCAAAGCAGCTCCTTAGAACTGTTAAGGATGTGAGATTTGGTCTCCGTTATCCAGCTACATTCCGTATCACATTTGATGGCGAGGAAAAAACCTTTACCGATCCCCATCGGGCCATCTCGTATATAAAGACTACCATTCTCCTCCATCATGATCAGGTACAGACATAACTTTCAAAAACGGTCAGTGTTTTTTAAGTGACCGAACTGTACAGGTTTATTTCACCGTCAGTGTCAAAGTTGAATTAACCAGGTCTATAGCCTACTAAATGCAGATAGTGCTATGTTGCTCAATTTATGAGAAAGACATTTATTTTCCCTTTTTTCTCTCGGTTCTTATTAGTCTATATGGAAAGGTTTGGTGTAGGCACTTTTTTCAACATGCCGGGAATTCTTGTTCTCTTCCTCATATAAATAGGCTATAACATATGAATAGTTGATTTTCTTGAGCTGCTTTTGTTTACTATAATTTTAAACCATTAAACCATAGTATTTCATATTAGGCTACTGAATTGAAAACCAATGGGCTGCTCTTTGATAGTACACTATGTTTAGTGGCCTAATATTAGTTTAGGCCTACTTCATTTGAGACATTACAAAATACATGGTATTTTGCACTATACAGTGGTACCTCGGTTCTCGAACTTAATCCGTTCCGGACTCCAGATCGAATCCTAAAAAGTTTGAGTTCTGATCTAATTTTTCCCATAAGAAATAATGGAAAACCAATTAATTGGTTCCCGGCCCCCCAAAATGACACCTAAATATGTGTGTGTGTGTGTGTGTGTGTGTGTGTTTTTTTAAGCACTTCAACACAAAATGAACAGGATAAAACAAGAAGAGCATTTTTTTTCTTAATGGCTTCCAAAACGATAAAGATATTATCCCAACATTACCCCTGTCCTGCCCCGATCGTCCGCTCCTTCCGTGTGCCACGCCCCCTCATTAAGCTCGTGTGGGATCCCCATGTGATCAGCTGTTTCTGGTTGTTGTCATTAGTCCTCTGTATTAAGTCCGCTTGTAAATTTTGTTTCCCCAGTCCGGTCATTGGGTGCGTTCGACTTGCTTACAGCGCTGGCTTAAAGCAACGCATTCTGATCCTGACGCAATGCATTACGGTTAGATGCATTGCGACCTCTCACCCGGCTGCACAAACTGGAACCGCCTCCGTGACAACACACCTTTGCCCTTATTGGCTGAAGAGTTTAGTTACATGCATGACGTTTGTATCCCAGGCAGTTCCGATGCGTAATCTGCTATTTCTCCCGAATATCACGTAAAGCAGTGGTTTTCAGTTAATTTACCTGGTAAAATAAAGTTTAAATAAATGACATAAATGCTCTAATAGTACACGTAAGTTAGTGGTTTATTTATTGTTAGTTACTGTAATGTTGCGCTGTTTTATTTGGTTAATCGTCCAGTCTGTGAAGAAGGCATTCAAGTAAGAATTGCATTGTCGTATGACTCATTTCCTGGCGCGTACAATTTATATTAAGTCAGTGTTCATGGTTCGACTTCTGATATTCAGATCGAGTTCTAGGTCAAACTGGTTTGTTCGACTTTCAAGAAATTCGAGTTCTAGTGAGTTTGAGAACCGAGGTACCACTGTATATATATTTCTGAATGTGATTGCTCGCTGTGCTTTGGGTCGTTTTTGGTTAAATTAGAGACCCAAGTTAGAATTTTGCAGTGTTTTGCTCTTGGGATATGCACTGTGTTCGGGATAGTGCTGGGGGGTGGGGGTGGTGGTGTTTTTGTACTTAAAGTCTCTTTTTGATTTTGTTATTTTTTTTGTCTTTCATTTTGTCCATTAGTGGTTACACTTTGTTTCGAACATGACATCTACCAGAGTCACAGAATTAATTTACTGCAACTCAGATTATGTCTGCTGGATATTACCAGTATTAAATATGGCAAATTCAAATATGGCTTCTGGGAGGAGTGGCCAGTCAGTTAAGTTTACTAATTGGAATGTGAAAGGCCTAAATCATCCTATGAAACGCACCAAGGTCCTTGCTCATCTTAAGTTTTTAAAAACGGATATAACCTTCTTAACTGAGACGCACATGCGCAGGTCAGATCATTTGAGTTTAAAAAGAGGCTGGGTTGGACAAGTATTCCATTCAACCTTTCGGAGTAGGGCCAGGGGGGCTGGAATCTTGATCAACAAATCAGTATCATTTGAAGTGTCTGAAACAATATTGGACCCCAATGGCCACTTTGTTATTGTGGTGGGTAAACTGTACTGTTTGCCTGTGATATTAGCTTGTGTATATGCTCCAAATTGGGACGATTCTAAGTTCATGAACAATTTTCTATTGACCGTACCATACCTGGACACTCATCAGCTTATTTTAGCTGGTGACTGTAACTGTGTAATTAACCCAGTATTGGATAGATCCTCCAATCGCCCAATTGGTGCTTCAGAAACAGCTGAATGCATAGAGACTTTTTTACAATCTTGCAAGGTGTCTGACCCATGGAGATTTCTTTATCCTACAAAGAGGGAATACTCTTTTTATTATTCACATATAGATTATTTCTTTATACATACATACATATCTACTCCCATTGGTAAAAGAATGTGTTTATAACAGTATAGTAATATCAGATCATGCACCTGTAACACTGGTCCTGACCTTCCCCTATCATAGACCTAGCAGATTCAGATGGAGGCTCACTTCACTTCTTTTGTCAGATGAATCATTTATTGCCTTCGTAAATGCTGGTATAGATATGTTTTTAGAAACTAATGTAAATGAAGAGACCTCTCCTTCCTTACTTTGGGAGACGCTCAAGGCTTACCTGAGGGGCCAAATTATCTCCTACAATGCCTCTGTTCATAAAGCACAGGTACCTAGGCAAACATAACTTTTGGAATTCATCTAGACAAAGTAGACAAAGCCTATGCCACTGGTCCATCTCCAGAGCTATATAAACGGCGGATGATGTATCAGGCTGAATTTGATCTGCTCTCAACTGGACAGGCGGAACGGGCTCTGTTAAAAACCAGACACATGTTTTATGAGTATGGGGAGAAACCAAGCAGGGCTCTGGCTTATAGTTTAAAACAGACATCTAGTACTCAAGTAATTGCCCAGATTGATTCTGACACAGGACTATTATCAGATCCCTTAGATATTAATAAGCAGTTTAGTGATTTCTATTTTAATTTGTATTAAACACTCTTTTGATCTGAGTTTAATGGATAGGTTCTTTGAAGACCTGAATATACCCACCGTGGATGAGAATGTAAGAGAATCCTATTTCCTTACATGAAATTCATAAAGCTATCACATGCATGCAGAGTGGGAAATGTCCAGGCCCGGGCGGCTTTCCTACAGAGTTTTATAAAAAGTCTGCAGCAAAATGAAACCCTTTACTCAAGGATGTATTTGATGACAGCTTAAAGTCCCAATGCCTGCCTCCAACTCTACGTCAGGCATCAATATCCTTACTTCTGAAGAAGGGCAAGGATCCCCTCGCTTGCTCCTCCTACCGTCCAATTAGTCTCCTTAATGTTGATGTTAAGATACTGGCTAAGGTGTTGGCTCTCCGTCTTGAATCTGTATTACCCTCCATTGTGTCATCTGATCAAACTGGTTTCATTAAAAATAGACAGTTGTTTTTTTAATATTAGGCGTGTATTTAATATCCTTTACACATCATCTTCGTCTGAGTGCCCAGAGGTACTCCTATCTTTAGATGCTGAGAAAGCCTTTGATCATGTTGAATGGAACTATTTGTTTTATGTTCTGAAGCGGTTTGGCTTTGAGGATATTTTTATTTCTTGGGTGAAATTGCTGTACTCCTCGCCTTTGGCTTCAGTTAGAACCAATGATACTTATTCACCATACTTCCCTCTTCAGTGTCGGAATTTCTGAGGCATGTATTTAAAATAAGTATTTTAACTGGAAAATTGTATTTTATAATTCATATTTGACTTGTTCATAAAACTTTTTTTAAACAATTTTATTTTAAAGAACTGTGTAATTTCAGAGCCAAATGCCGTGTGTACACAAATATTTGAATTATTATTGTTTATTATTATAACTGCCGAATACATTCCTGGAGCCTTCGATTTAACATACACAGTGCCCTCTACAGGATTCTGTCGAAACAGCATCTCCTTCAATCTCATTTATTTTTACAAAACACCTGTTTTTGAGTTCACTGGGTCTGTATGATAATTTTAAGCAATGGACATATTTTTCCTCTAATTATAAGGTGGTCTGGTTTCCCCAGGGATATGTGCGTTTTTTTCACAAAACGTTTTCTTCATAAATCCCAAAATCTTCCTATAAATGTGTGTATGAGTGCTTCTCATATTTTTCAGTCACATTTATAGATGAGCACCCTGATTAATCTGTTTACATGAAAACATCTTAATTGCATTAAGGCATGTAAACGTAGCCACTTAACAAAAGGTAATTTGGTGACTTTGCAAACTGCATGTTCCTCATCTCTGTATGGACCATAGAGCTGTGCATCGGAGAGTCTGGCAACACGCTACGTTTCAAGATACAGGCATTACAATTCAATGCGCTGCTCTATTTCACCTTTAAAAAAAATATCTGCTTTTAGGAAAACTTGGCATAGTATAAAGAGCACACCACCAAATTCATGAAATCTGAGCAAAAACGTTTGATTTTAACGCAATCAGAACAGCATTTGCATTTAACACAGTCCCTGTAACAATCCAGCCTTGTAGCACTACAACTATTTCGGATTCAGCCAACTGGCAGTCTCGTGCAAGTTACTGAAAATGACTAGTTACCAATTACTGCATATCCTCCTGAGACCCGACCCATTCATTTATGTCCTCAACTCCCTTGTTTAATGTCTCACTACAGTCGCAGTTGTTGTTGTTGTTGTTATTGTTATGGCCATCATTGTCAATTTGGTTGTTATGTTAATTGTTGCATATCGATATTGACGCTCAAAAATGTTTTATCTGGAAGCAGTCTACCAGATACTATACACCCACACCGACACGTAGGTAGTCACACACTCGCATGCATAGATGCCCACTCAAACATACACGCACCCCCTCATCTTAACATCACACATGTATGCATTCATACACTCACATATACACATGCCCACTCAAGCTCAGACAGATCTCCTCACCTTAATAACACACATGTAGGCATTCACACATTGATATTTGCACACACACTAATCCTGACATATTCAGACTCATTCACAAAGAGTCTTTCACATACACACACATCCATCCATTTTAACATTAGATTGCACTCAGGGGGTCTAAGTTAGGACAGCATGAATTCACTACGCTTTGTCACTTGGAACGTGCGTGGTATTGGCTCAATTGCTAAGAGACATAAAATCTTAGAATATCTAACAACATTACAGGCAGACATTGTCCTACTGCAGGAAACTCACTTAGCCAAAACAGGACAGTGTACATTAAATTCACCAGAATTTCCACACGTATACTTAGCTAGTTATAATTCAAAACAGAGAGGTGTAGCAATTTTAATCAACAAAAGAATATGTTTCAACTGTAAAGACACTATCGCAGACCCAGAAGGTAGATTCATAATTATTAAAATTTCAGCATATAACAAAGAGATATGTATTGCCAATATATACGGTCCAAATAGGGATGACTCCTCCTTCTTCCACCACCTTTTTGCTGAAATATCATCGCACTCAGACACAGAACTTATACTGGGAGGGGACTTCAACTTAGTACTTAACCCAGAATCTGACAGACGTAGTACAGCAGCTAGTTACCGTACTTGCCAATCATCTGAAACAGTAAAACAATATATGAATGATTTCGGCCTATGCGATGTCTGGCGTACTTTTCACACCACGCTCAGAGAATACACGTTTTTCTCACCAGTCCATCATTCTTACTCCCGGATAGACTTTTTTCTTACGAGCAATACAGTTATGAAAGATATATCTGACACACAAATTCACCCTATAACAATCAGTGACCACGCACCTGTCACTATGACGGTCACTGTAAAAGTTAGTGCACCACCTTTTAAACGGTGGAGACTGAATACATCATTACTAACGGACTCAGAGTTTCTAGAAGTTATTAAAAAAGATTGGACAACATTTATTGAAACAAATGACCTGCCAGGTATCTCTGCGTGCATTCTCTGGGAGACAGCAAAGGCTGTAATACGAGGCAGAATAATTTCATATTCAGTACATAAAAAGAAGAAAGAAAAAGCACTCGAAACTGAACTAGAACAGAAAATTAAAACTTTGGAATCAGCACATGTTGCCTCCCAAGAAAAACACCTTCTCAATGACCTGAGAAAAAATAAAATTAAATTGCAAGAATTAAGAGACAAAAAAACTCAGTTTTACATACAGAGATTACGCTTGGACAATTTTGAACATAGTAATAAATCAAGTAAATTTTTAGCAAACCAACTAAAACAGAATAAGGAGAAGGCAGCAATCTCTTCAGTTACAGACCCCAATGGGAAGGCAACTCATAGCCTAGGAGAGATAAATAGGATATTTAGGGACTTCTATAAAAAATTATACTCACCTGATATTAATCCAACCAATTCTGAAATAGAAGAGTTCTTAAATAACATCGACCTACCAATATTAAATAATGAACAAATAACGGCATTAGAGTTACCTCTCTCAATAGTGGAACTTCATGATGCACTACAATGTATGCCTAACGGGAAAGCCCCAGGTCCAGATGGATTTCCAGCAGAATTCTACAAAACATTTTGGCCTCTGCTAGCACCACTCTTCCATAGAATGGTTATAGAAATTAAAGAAACTGGCAGCATCCCTCCAAATATGAATTGTGCAGACATTAACCTGCTCCTCAAACCTGACAAAGATCCTGCTCTCCCCTCTAGCTACCGACCAATATCACTTATAAATGCGGACCTTAAAATCATCAGCAAGGCACTGGCTAGTAGAATTGAAAAAGTGACACCTTATATAATACATCCAGATCAAACGGGTTTCATTAAAGGCAGACAGTCCACTAACAACATGAGGAGACTAATTGGCGTAATAGACTACTGCAACATTCAAAATAAGGAAGCCATAATCATGTCATTGGACGCAGAAAAGGCTTTTGACAGGGTCAACTGGAAATTTCTAATGGCAACCTTACTAAAATTTGGATTTCGTGAGAACTTCGTAACCTGGATTAAAATTTTATACAGTTCACCTAAAGCCTGTGTAAAAACGAATGATCAAATCTCCCCAAGCTTCACTCTCAGAAGGGGCACTAGGCAAGGTTGTCCACTTTCTCCATCACTATTTTCTATATTTATTGAACCATTGGCAGCAGCAATTCGGAATAATAATAATATCAAAGGTATTCAAACAGCAAGTATAACCCATAAAATTAGTCTTTATGCAGATGATGTATTACTTTTTCTTCAAAATACACAGGGTTCCCTCAGGGAGATGATAAGAATTATAGATAAATTCTCCTCCATATCAGATTACTCTATTAATTGGAACAAGTCGACTACTCTTCCAATATCTTGTGACTTCCAGTCCAATCCAACTATCCCACTTCAATCTGGGAACATTAGATATCTGGGTATTAACATTTCTGCCAAGCTGTCAGATCTGACGCGATTAAATTATAGTCCGCTGCTTAAAAAGATAGAAGATGACCTTGCACGGTGGAACAATCTACCCACATCACTTCTGGGAAGAGTAGCTACAATCAAAATGATGATCCTACCAAAAATTAACTACATGTTCTCAATGGTTCCGAGTCAACCTCCGCGGACTTGGTTTAAATCATTGGACTCCTTAGTTTCAAAATATCTATGGAAATCCAAACCACCACGAATAAGTTTAAAAACTTTACAGAAATCCAAAAACTGTGGGGGTTTGGAGCTTCCCAATTTCTACAACTACTTTCTTGCCAATAGATTGATATATGTCCTAAAATGGACTACGCAAAATAACTTAGACCTTAACTGGTTGGATATTGAGCAAACTTTCTGTAATGATATTCGAGTCGAGGACCTGCCATTTATCAGTCATATACTTAAACGACATTGCTGTTTTAAGAGCATCAACATCAGCACATCGCTGACAGCCTGGTGGGAATTTCTTAGAATAAACCAAACTTCAGTGGTCCCATGCAAACTGACACCCATCTGGAACAACCCTGACATCCTGTTAAATAAAAAAGTGATAAACTTCCTGGCTTGGCATAATAAAGGAATCAAGCGCCTCGAACATATAATCCAAGACAATTGCATGATATCATTTGACAAAATTACAGAAACTTATAACATTGAGAAAAACAAATACTTAGAATATCTTCAACTTAAATCAATAATACACAATAGATGGTGCCGTAAGCAATTAGATCTGGAGCTTTCACCTAAAATAGCAAACTTCTTAATAACTCCAACTAAAAAACTACTGTCTAGGATTTACGTGCATCTAGCAGAATCTGATACAACTCTCTCACTCCCTACCCACAAATGGGAAAGGGATTTACTTATCAATCAAGACACTAACTTCTGGAGGCAAATTTGCTTGAATACCTTTCGAATGAATCGGAACTCCAACCTGCAGCTTTTACAATACAAAATTTTACACAGAACACACTACACAGGGCAGAGGATGTTCCAGATGGGTATCAGAGATACTGACATATGCCTAACTTGTAAGACGGATGCACCAGATAATTACCTGCATGCTTTCTGGTATTGCACACCGGTCAACGAATTCTGGCAAAGGATTTGTGAAGACTTATCGACACACCTAGGGCATCCCATCCCACCCTCCCCCTCACTCTGCCTGCTTGGGGACCTCACTGACACTAATATGGACATGAATAGATCTTGCATGCTTCTCACAGTACTAACCATTGCTAAGAAAACAATCCTTCTGAACTGGAAGTCAAAAGAGAATTTAAACATAAATCTGTTCAAAAATCTACTCTGGGATCATGTTTCCATGGAGAGGATGTCTGCTTGTAAGAAAAATCAATTGATCGATTTTGAAGACAGTTGGACTCCAATAATGAATTTTTTAACGTAATGTCGTCAGGGGTGGTGGGGCCTTGCCGTCACCGTCCCGGGTTGGGGGCTGGGGGTGGGGGGGCTGGGTTGTTGGGGTCCTCTGGTGTTTCTCTTGGCTGAGGGCGCGTGGTCAGTGTCTCTGGGTGGCCGCTGGCCTGGCCTGGTGGGGGCGGTGCGGGGGGTGGGGGGGTTCTGCCCCCGCGGGGTGGGTGGCGCGCTGGGGGGGGATCGGGGGGTGGGGCCTCTGGGTTCCGCCTGGGCCGCTGCGCTGGGGTGCGTGGGTTTGGGGGCGTGGGCTCTATCTGCTGGGGCCGCTGCTCCGGCTCCCGGGCGGGTGGTCGCCCGCATGCTGGGGGGCCTGGTCTGCCCGGGCCCGTTGCCTGGTGGGGACGGGTCGTTGTCTGCCGTTGGCGATTCTGGCGCGGGGCCCTCGGGCGCTGTGGGGTGGTTTGGGGGGGGCGGTGGGGGGAGCCTCTGCCTCGCCTGGGGGGGGGCCTGGGGTGGCCGGGGGGCGGGGGTCACCCCGCCTGGCTGGTCCGGCTCCCCGTTTGCCGGGGGGGTCTGGGGTTGTCCCGTCCTTGGCCGCTAGCTGGGGTCTCATCGGGCGTGGTGGGGTGGGTCTCTCCCGGTCTGCGCCTGGGGGGGGGGGGGCGTTCCCTGCTGCTGGGCTGCCTGTGCCGCCCCTGAACACCTCGGTTGGCCGTCCCTGCCGGCTGTGCGGGGTCAGGGATGGGGACTGATCGGGGCCAGTCGGGGATCTGGCCCCGGTGCCGGGGGGGGCCCACTCCTGGCACGCCCTTATTGCTCCCCTGGGTCCAACACCACATTTCACACAACACTAGGGCCTTGAGGGGCGGTGGGGAGGTGCGCCGAGACACTGCCCCTCAATTTTTACTTACATGTTAGACACCACATGACACTAGGGCTGAGGAGGTGGGTTGAGGCAGGTGGGGCTCTGCCGTCTACCTGCGGTGGGGTGCCCATGCCTCAACTGCTCGCCCACTTTTTGCACCTTAGTCATATACGCAGTCCATATTACATTAGGGCCTTGGGGGTGCGGGGAGGGGGATGGGGGACTCTGCCATCTGCCAGTGGTGGGGCCCTCATACCCGAACTGCACCCACTAATTTTAATGCATAGTAGACATAAACACACAACTCTCTCACACATGTACATGCACACTTCACACCAACATGGGTCAGGGAGGGGATGGGGGCTGAGGGGCCCCCCCTAACTCTCTGTCTCTGGCCCTGTGCTGGTGGGGTGGCCCGCCGGGGGGAAGACCCATCATGGGGGGGTTCGGGTGGCCCTGGCGGGTACGGGCGGCCTCCTCTCTTGGGCCGCGGGCCGGGTGGTGCTTGGCTCTGCTGCGCCGTGGTGGGGCCCTGGCGGGCGGTCCGGGGAATCTTGGGACGCTCTGGGCCCTGCTAGGCGGATTGGGGGGTTCGGTCTGGGCTGGGCGGGGTGTCTGCCGCTCCCCGGTCGCCGCGGGTCCGCTCCCGGGTGGGGGGGGGGCTCTTTGTATGGGCCCCCCTTGGATCATCCTGCAGTGTTGGGGGGGAGGCGTGCCGGGTCGCTGCGGTGGGCGGCGGCCCGTCCTCCCGGGGGACGGGCTGGGGGGGCTGGGGCTCCCCCGGTGTGTGGGGGGCCGTCCGCCGGGGGGTGGGGGGGGTGGTCCCGGTGGGTGGGGCCCTTCGGCCCTGGACCCGCCTGCCCCGGTGGGGTGGTTGCGGGTGGGGCTGGGGGGCTCGCCGCCCGTCCTCCCTCTGCGGGCCTCCCTGTGCGGGGGTTGGCGCCCCCTTAGTCCCTCGCGGGCTCCCTCTCGGGTTGGGCGGGTGGTTGTCTCTGGGATGCGTGGCTGTGGGCCCTTGTGCCGGGGGGGCAGTAGGGTGGCTTCGGTTGCCTGGTTCTCCTGCCTTCGCCTTGGGCCTGGGGGGGGGGGTGCTGCCGCCTCCCCTGACGGCATTAAATGCCAGCACATCCAATGACAAATCAGGTCACACCTACACTTGCACATGCATACAAGACTGGTTGAGCGATCAATATCATTATTATTATTACTTTTTAGGGTATGTTATAGATTTAGGAATTGAAATATACATATATAACGGTACGATTACGTGTGTGTATGCTACATATATATAATACCGATTTGTATTAATTATTATTAGTATCACTGATGTTGTTATAATTCTTGTTGTTTGATGAGTGTTATGTTTCTTATGGTTGTTTGTATTCTGTATTCCCCTATACTTCATCTTTTTTCCATCCCGCCTACATTATTAGTGTTATTATTTCTGTATACCTTTTTTTTTTTTTTTTTTTTTTTTTTTTCTTTTCTCTCTCCCCCTCTCCCCATGGTGATTGATGTCTGTTATTGTTACGCTGTTGTTTTTGTACCCCCCCTGTTTTTCTCCTTTTCCACGGTACTGGTGAGTTCGGAGCGGCCACAATCTTTACTCTTGAATGTAATGTAAAATAAAGTTGTCCTCCGAAGAGGGGGGGTGGTGGTGGGCAATAAAAAAAAAAAAATAAAATAAAAAATAAAAAAATAAAAAAAAAAAATAAAAAAAAAAATAAAAAAAATTATGTCCATTGTAGTGGACATTGTATTTTTGCATTTATTTTTTCACTGATGTTAGGAAACGTATTTATTCCTGTTGTGCACTAAAGAGGACATGCTGTGAAATTAAAAATAAAAATAAATTAGAAAAAATCTAAATTGTAAGATGTCTTATTTCCTCCAAAGACACATAACCTACAATTGAAGGACACTTTTTTCCTTGGGTCTCAGGAGGATATAAAAGTAATTATAATAAGGGTGGGACTGAATCGAGCGTGTCTAGATCTCTGCCTGGGGGGTCGCCGGCCGGGATCGCGAGCAGTTCCGACGTGTGGTGGGTGCGGCACCGGGCTGCATCAGCGCCTGCTCCCCCGGCCTGAGCTGCCCTGTATAATAACCTAATAACGGAAAATAACAGCGGGCTAAAGGCTGCAGAGAGATCAAATTAACATCGCATCACTGTTGAAATACATGGCGCAGACATCGGGGGAATATGGAATCAAATGTTCGGTAGCGATGTTTCTGCATCACAGAGATGTTTGCCGATGGATTTTGAAGCATCGCGGAGACATAGTACCAATGCATGTGCATGTGCACTCTGGTTAGTTATATTATTTTAGTGTTGCAGCTATGACAACGCCAGACAATACAACTGTCTAATTGTATCTATTACCGTACCTATAATATCAGCCATTCATTTCGCCACGGTGAGGTCGGATGGCGTTCCATCAGAAACAGGAAATTAGGGGAACATGCTGTCTTCATCTTTCCTATTGATGCACTGGAGCAGCTAAGTGCCATCCCTGGGGTTCAGGAGTTGGCTGTGGAGATGGGCTATCAGTATTAAGATAGGATATGTTAAGGTTAAGATCAAGTTCTGTAGCATAAGGTAACATAGGATAAGTTAAGATTATATAGGATAAGTGTTGGATTATGTGTTCTCATCTCATATGTTTGTATTATTTCTGATTATTAAGTTTTTTCCACGATGTTGACAAAAAGGGTCTACTTTTTCTTTTCTGCGCATGTATAATGTGTGACACGATGTATGCTGCGTGTGGAGTGATTTCTTCTCTCTTTCTGTAAGTTTTTCATGACAGCAGACGTGTGTAGACGTGTGTCAAAATGTATGCTTTAAAACGAAAATGTAAATACTGAAAAGACGTAAAATAAAACACCAGTTTACAATATTAATCAGTTTATTGATTTACACAAATGAATGAAGAGAACATTTGGTTCATACATATGGAGGCAGAAAGCTCAACAGGTTATGGGCCCAGGAGAAGTGCAGGAGCATGGCAGAGGCTGGTTTTTGATGGCGACGAACAGAAGTACGAACTATGGGAAGTAAAATTTTTAGGCCACATGAGAATGCTTGGCCTAAAGGAAACAATACTATCCGCTGACGACAATGTCGACCGAGAGAAGAATGAAGAATGCTACGCAGAGCTAATTCAGTTCCTCGACGACAAAAGCCTGTCGTTAGTGATGAGAGAAGCAACCGACGATGGAAGGAAAGCATTAAAAATCCTAAGAAATCACTACGCCAGCCAGGGTAAGCCGAGAATCATTGCCTTATATACAGAGCTAACTTCTCTGAAGAAGGAACCAGAAGAAAGCGTTACAGACTATATTATCCGAGCCGAAAGAGCGATAACGTCTCTCAGAAATGCTAAAGAAATGTTAAGTGATGGACTGATAATAGCTATGATTTTGAAGGGCTTGCCAGAATCATACAAACCCTTTGCCATCCACATCACACAAAGCAGCGAAGAATTGACGTTCGTACAATTCAAGAGTCGACTACGAAGTTACGAGGAGACAGAAAAGTTTGATCCCAAGACAAAATCGGACAACGTGATGAAAGCAGAAGCATCGACCGTGACATGCTATGGTTGTGGTAATCGAGGTCACATAGCCAGAGAGTGCCGCCAGAAAGCATCATCGAAGTGGTGTAACTACCATCGAAGCTCAACGCACAGCGACGAAACGTGCAGGAGAAAAGGCAACAGACAAAGAGATGATGCCAAACAGACAGCCGAAAAGAAAGATGACAACGAGCAAACTTTCGTTTTTAAAGTAAGCCAACGTTTACTTCCCGAAAGCATTAAAGGAAGAGGACTAATGGTGGACTGCGGAGCAACATCTCACATCATTACAGAGAAAGCAAGATTCACGCGGTTCGATGAATCTTTCAACCCTGCATTGCATTACATGGAATTGGCGGATGGAACGAGAATGAATAACGTAGCCTTAAAGCGCG
Source organism: Paramormyrops kingsleyae (assembly GCF_048594095.1). NCBI lineage: Eukaryota > Metazoa > Chordata > Actinopteri > Osteoglossiformes > Mormyridae > Paramormyrops > Paramormyrops kingsleyae. Next base: position 495,754 of record NW_027325971.1, read on the forward strand.
GAGAAGCAGAGGTGTTCTTACAAGACGGGGAAGGAAAAACGGTCAAGACCATTTTAAGGAGAGCCCTCTTCATACCGTCATATCCACAGAGCATCATCTCCGTTCAAGCTGCCACCGAAGATGGAGCAAGAGTGATCTTCCAAAAGGGCCAAAACGAACTCATAGGTGAAGACGGTACTGTGTTTCCAATCAAAGAGCACGAGAGACTATTCTACTTGAAAACGGTAAATGAACCAGATCAATGTGATTATGAATTTGCAAATGATATGTGTGCCAGAGATAAAGTAAACTTAGCATGTGATGTTAAGACATGGCATAAAATCATGGGGCACTGTAACTTTGATGACTTGTTGAAATTACCTAAACTAGTCGAGGGTATGCAGATAAATGATAAAACTAAAGTAAATTGTAACATATGCATAAAAGGGAAGTTCACAAACTGTAGGAGTAGAAAAGCAGATGCAAAAGCTAATGCCCCCCTCGAACTGGTGCACACTGACTTGGCGGGTCCCATTGAACCAACTGCTTCAGAAGGGTACAAATATGCCATATCATTCACAGATGATTATTCAGGTGCCATATCAGTGTACTTTCTCAAAAATAAGAGTGACTCAACATTAGCCACTGAAAAGTTTTTTGCAGACAGTGCACCCTATGGCAAGGTAAAATGTATAAGGTCTGATAATGGCACAGAATACACTAGTAATGCGTTCCAATCCCTTTTGAGAAGAAAAGGGGTTAGACATGAGACATCATGCCCGTACTCTCCGCATCAAAATGGCACAGCAGAGAGGCAGTGGAGGACCATTTTTGAGATGGCAAGATGCCTACTGTTAGAGAAAGAGTTACCAAAGGTGTTATGGCCATATGCTGTTCAAACGACTGCCCATATTAGAAATCGTTGCTATAATGAAAGAACGCAAAACACACCTTACTTCATGCTCACCGGAAAGAGGCCAGACCTCTCAAAAATGTGGATATTTGGCTCAGACTGTTACGCATACAGGCATGACCAGAAGAAATTAGATCCTAGGTGTGATAAAGGAGTTTTTGTGGGGTACAGTAAAAATAGCCCTGCATATTTGGTCTATAACCGTCAGACAAGAAAAGTGACCAAGCACAGATTGGTAAAATTCACTAAGAAAGAACGTAGTGAACAAACAACACAAACAGATGAGGATGATCTAGAAATAGTTGCCGGTAGAGACAACAGTGCTGGTGGGGAGAAGGTTGACGAGTCACATGGTGAGGGCAGTACAGATCATGAGATCAAAGATGATCAAGAGGATAATGAGGTGATGAGGGAGGAAGTCTCAGATGAGAATGGAAACAAAACAGATGCAGAAATCATCCCAAACCAAAAACAACGGTTATCACAGAGAGAAAAGAGACCCCCAAAATATTTAGAGGATTACGTATCAGATCACAACAAGAGTGATGTAACATATGTGAACATTGATTATTGTTACAGGGCAGTATTTGGTGTTCCCCAGGCGTATAGAGAGGCTTTGATGTCACCTGATGCACCTGAGTGGAAGCGTGCAATGCGGGAAGAGATGGATTCACTCAAAGAAAATGACACTTTCAAATTAACTACATTACCTGAGAATAGGAAGATCGTTGGAGGAAAATGGGTCTACACCATTAAAGAAAATGGTGGGATGGGAAAGCTCTTAAAAGCAAGATATGTGGCAAAGGGCTATAGCCAGACTGAAGGTATAGATTATCATGAGACTTTTGCACCTACAGCAGATCTGACGTCAGTGCGAGCATTAATGCAAATAGCTGTCCAGAATGACCTTATAGTTCATCAAATGGATGTCAAGACGGCATACTTACATGCACCTATAGATGAAGACATTTACTTGGAGCAACCTGAGGGTTTCGAATCAACTTCTGTGACAGGGGAAAAGTTGGTGTATAAACTGAAAAATCCCTGTACGGTTTGAAACAATCTGGTTGGAACTGGTATGAGCTACTAAATGATCACCTTGGACAAAATGGTTTTGAGAGAAATTTGTCAGATCACTGTATATATAGGAAGCAAGCCGGAGAAGACATTATCATAGTCATCATTTGGGTAGATGACCTAATCATTGCAGCAAGCAGTAACAAAGGACTTAACAGATTCAAAAATAGCATGAAAAATAAATTCAATATGAAAGATCTAGGGAGGATTTCACATTTCTTAGGTATTGGATTTGAACAAACAAATGGAAAAATCAAAATGAGCCAAAAGGGATATGTGATGAAAATGCTAGAACGTTTTGGAATGTCAGACTGCAAGCCTAGGACTACTCCATGCGAGCTAAAGGTAGAGAGTGGTGAGAATGATCAAGATAGCAGCATGGAGGTCCAAAATCCCAGAGAATATCGAGAGATAGTGGGCAGTCTTATCTATGCCATGACATGTACCAGGCCAGATATTAGTTGGATAGTAAGCAAACTATCACAAACCCTATCAAGTCCAAAAGCACGGGATTTTGTGACTGCCAAACACGTGCTAAGGTATCTAAAGGGCACAAGTGATTACGAGTTGTGTTTTCAGAAAACAAATTGTGATCTGAGTCTAATAGCTTTCAGTGACTCTGATTGGGCATCATCCCTCAATGACAGACGTAGTACTTCAGGATATTGTTTTAGCCTGACAGAACAAGGTCCGGTAATTTCCTGGAAGTCAAAGAAGCAACCAGTCGTTGCATTGTCCACATGTGAGGCCGAATATATAGGTCTAGCAAATGCTACCCAAGAAAGCATATATCTAAGTCAGTTGCTGAGTGGTATGGATAACAAGGTGTACACCTGTACTAAAATGTATGGTGACAATCAGGGAGCAATTGTACTAACAAAAAATCCTGTGAACAGAAAGCGATCAAAGCACATTGACGTTAAATACCATTTCATTCGCGATGCAGTAAATGAAAGAAAAATAAGTATTGAGTATTGTTCATCAGAAGAGATGGTTGCTGACATGTTGACCAAACCTGTATCAAAAGTAAGAATGTTGAAGTTCAAATGTTTTCTTTTTGGAAGTGAATAGAGATGTATAATACCACTAACAGGTGTTTTCATATGATGAGAACAAGTGGGGGTGTTGGATTATGTGTTCTCATCTCATATGTTTGTATTATTTCTGATTATTAAGTTTTTTCCACGATGTTGACAAAAAGGGTCTATTTTTTCTTTTCTGCGCATGTATAATGTGTGACACGATGTATGCTGCGTGTGGAGTGATTTCTTCTCTCTTTCTGTAAGTTTTTCATGACAGCAGACGTGTGTAGACGTGTGTCAAAATGTATGCTTTAAAACGAAAATGTAAATACTGAAAAGACGTAAAATAAAACACCAGTTTACAATATTAATCAGTTTATTGATTTACACAAATGAATGAAGAGAACATTTGGTTCATACATATGGAGGCAGAAAGCTCAACAATAAGGTTAAGATAGGTCAAGTTAAGATTGTATAACATAAAATAGCATATAAGTTAAGACTAAGACAGGATAACTTACCATAAGGTTAAGATAAGATTATATGATATAAGATACCATAGTATAAGAATGATAGGATTGTATCATGTATTTATAGGATTCCTATAAATGTTTGTATGAATGCTTACCATCTTTTTCAATCAGATTTATAAATGAGTTCCCCGATTAATCTGTTTACATGAAAACATCTTAATTGCATTAAGGCATGTAAACGTAGCCACCTAACAAAGATAAAGATAATGTTTATTGTCATTGTCACTTGGACAACGAAACTGAAAATGCAATTCAAGTCAATGTGAGGTATAAAAAGAGTAATAAAATATTACAAAATATACAAATTGCATTGAATACTGCATTGACTATACCGACTGCACTGAATAACCATACTGCACTGATTAAATATAAGAAATGAACTGTTATGTTTTGCATTTAACGCCATGATTGCTAGGGGTGTGGTCCTGGTCAAGACAATCTCCTGAACTCCAAACTGAATGTCAGAATGGGAAAGAAAGGTGATTTAAGCAATTTTGAGCGTGGCATGGTTGTTGGTGCCAGACGGGCCGGTCTGAGTATTTCACAATCTGCTCAGTTACTGGGATTTTCACGCACAACCATTTCTAGGGTTTACAAAGAATGGTGTGCAAAGGGAAAAACATCCAGTATGCGGCAGTCCTGTGGGCGAAAATGCCTTGTTGAAAAAAAAAAGGGAAAAAAAAAAAAAGAAAATGCCTTGTTGATGCTAGAGGTCAGAGGAGAATGGGACGACTGATTCAAGCTGATAGAAGAGCAACTTTGACTGAAATAACCACTCGTTACAACTGAGGTATGCAGCAAAGCATTTGTGAAGCCACAACACGCACAACCTTGAGGCGGATGGGCTACAACAGCAGAAGACCCCACCGGGTACCATTCATCTCCACTACAAATAGGAAAAGAGGCTACAATTTGTCCATCCCTTTATGACCACCATGTACCCATCCTCTGATGGCTACTTCCAGCAGGATAATGCACCATGTCACAAAGCTCGAATCATTTCAAATTGGTTTCTTGAACATGACAATGAGTTCACTGTACTTAAATGGCCCCCACAGTCACCAGATCTCAACCCAATAGAGCATCTTTGGGATGTGGTGGAACGGGAGCTTCGTGCCCTGGATGTGCATCCCACAAATCTCCATCAACTGCAAGATGCTATCCTATCAATATGGGCCAACATTTCTAAAGAATGCTTTCAGCACCTTGTTGAATCAATGCCACGTAGAATTAAGGCAGTTCTGAAGGCGAAAGGGGGTCAAACACCGTATTAGTATGGTGTTCCTAATAATCCTTTAGGTGAGTGTATATATATATAATATTTATATTATAATATTATATTATTTAAGCTAATTTCCTAGATCCTTAAATTTGCAAGCAATCATTTGAAGAGAGAATGAACCTTTACTGTGTGAGAAAGAGAAGTGCTCCTCCCTGCTTAATCAACTTAAAACACATAAAACATTCTCCTTCACCTTTCCCCTTATACTACAAGCCTTCCATTTCAGTTTAGCTGATTCTTAGCACAGCTGACTAGTAAATTTCTAGTCAGGCGAAAGGGGGTCAAACATCGTATTAGTATGGTGTTCCTAATTATCCTTTAGGTGAGTATATATGCATGATAACGTCATGTGTGCAAAATGTTTGTGCATATACAAGGAGGAAGCTTTTTTAGACATTTTAATGAATGGTCATTAGCGTCGATAGCTAGTTGATCACTTGTGTTGAGCCAAAAAACTTGCAGGCTCCATTTTTAGGGCCTATTCATTTTTATACTTTTAAAGGTCTTGCTGAGTGTAGAGCTGAAATTGTGCTTGTCTCAGAGGCTTGAGAGTACAGCAAGGGAAGACGAAGTGTCTCCGGGACGACCACAGGCAACCTGGCACTGCCCGGGCAGATGAAAGAAGAAGGGCACAGAGCCAGGTTGGGCACCACAGCGCTATCCAGCCCATGGTTGACGATGGTCACATTCCACCAGAACCTCCCAACACTAACTCCCCGGGGAACTTCCAAGCAGCAGAGCAGATCCCAACAGCCGAGGATTAAAGGAAAGGAGAGATTCTGGCAGGAAGAAGATCTTGTGGCCAAAGTTTGGAGAACAGATGTGTTACAAATGAAATATCACATTAAGCCTGGGTTATTTCACCATTTTCATTACAGGGAAATTTGTGAAACTCATATTTGAAATAAAAGTATGTGCTACAGCTTAATCATTTTTTCATACATTATTTTGTATTTTCAAAATGTCTTTATTGTAAACGGCACAGCATGTGCCGCTGTGAGCACTATCCCCCGTACAGGAACTATGAATAAGAAGCCTTTAACCTGGGCAGAAAATACATTGTTTTTTTTCCCCCTTGTCGTGTCCGGCAGTTTAGCAAGCAGGATGTTAGTCTGGGTGCTTTATTGTGCCAACACTTTTATTTTGCAAAGTGGAGCTTCGGATTTAAGCTCCTCTTGTTACTTGAGGTATACTCTTTATTAATCATTTTTATGTCATTGCGCCACAAAGCCGGAGCTGACAGGGGCGGTTATTGGGAAAGAGATAGAGAGAGAAAGTGAGAAAGGAGAGAAAGGGGTAAGAGACAGAGGAAGTAGAAAAATAAATAAATACATAATAAAAATAAAATAAGGAGGGGGGTCAGAGAGAGAGAGAGAGACAGGGAAAGAGAAATAATACATAACAAACAGTAGAACAAAAAGGAAAGAGTGATAAAAGGACAGCTTCTGCATCTTGCTGCTTTACACCGTATCATCACACCAGCTGCTGTATCTGAAAGATAAGATCCAGGGACACACACAAACAGTATACACACAAAGAAACCAGTGGTACCGCCACGACATGGGACCGTGCCTGTGCCAGTATCCGCTCCTGGAACCAAACACGTCAATACCAACGAAAGAAAATAAATATATACAGTAGGCACAAGCAGACCACCAGGAACACCGTCCAAACATTGTCGTACCCGCATCCGCATCCGAGAGGAGGGAGTGGAAGCCACACACCAACCCCCACACACACTCTCACACACACACACACACACACACCCAGACAAGGGGAAAGAGGGATAAAATAGGGGAAGAGAGCCCCAGGCGCTCGTGTGTGTGCGTGTGCGTGCATGTCTATGTGTGTGTGCGTTCTAAGTGTATGTGTGTGCGTGTGCATATGTACGTGCATGTGTGTGTGTACGCATATGTGTATGTGTGTATGTTTGTGTGTTGTGAGTGTATGTATGAGTGTGCAGGTTAACATGGAATGATTTCCAGTGTGTGTGCGAGGCCACAACAACGCCGCCCCGGGGCCCCCAGACGGCCGGGAGAGCCCCGACGGGTCACGGACCCAGCCGCCCCACAGTGGCCAGGTACCCGGGCCCCCGCCACCGGAAGGCTGCGCGCCCACCCAAGGAAGGCAGGGAAGGAGGCACCGGGCGCCCCCCACCGGCAAGCACGAGGCAGGAACCCCACGGCCACAGGCGGTAGCGCGCCGGCCCCCCCCGGGGGCCGGCCACGCAGGCACGGATAGAACCCGGAGCCCGGAGCACCCGCACACCCCGTGGGGGCCCCGCCAGCCCCGGGGAGACCCGCCCCCCCCCAAGAACCCCCACCCGGGGGACCAGGGAGACGCCCCGAGAGCCACCAAGCACACCCGCCCCTGGCTACCCCGACCCCCCCTCCCCCACCCAGATCCCAACCCTCCCTCCCCAGCCCCCGTACCCTCCCTCCCCCAAGTCCCCTCACTGCCGCCCCCACACCGCCCCATCATCCACGTGCTCCCCGTACCAGGACAAACATGCAGACACACCGATCCATGCATGCACTCATACACACACTCAGACACACACTCCCAGTCACACCTGCTCGTCTTTGAAGTCCGGCAGCAGATGCCCTGGACTTGCCCAGTGGACGGCCCAGAGGATGTTCCCCACCCCCCCAGATCGCAGGCGAGCGGGCACCCCGCCGGAGACCGGCAGCGCCCCACAGATGCGTCCGCCCCACCCCCGAGCCCACCCGCCGGCGCCCGCCACACCCAGGACTCCTCACCCCGCCCCCCCCCCAACCGCCCCCCACCCACCTTGATCATTGATGGTGTACATGTGTGTGAACTAAGGTGTCGTTGAGATATGGGGGAGCATATGGGGAAAAGACACCCATCGCCCCCCCCAAGCCCTAAGTGTCTATAGTGGAGTTAAAATAGAGGGGAAGGGAGCTGTGCAGTCCAGCTGCGGGCTGCAGAAGCAGCCGACCCAGGACCTGCACAGCTCCCCCCGCCCTCCAAGGCCCTATGTGGATGAGTGGTGTGACGTGGATGTATGTCTAAAATGCAGTTAAGATAATGAGGGGGGGATGAGTGGCTAATCGCCCCCCCTTCCCTCTGTGTGGTGCGGTGTGATGTCTAGATGTGGCGTCTAATGTGTAAGATGGGGGGTGAATAGCTGATCACCCCCCATTACCTATGTGTGGTGTAGGTGGATGCGGGCCGGCAGGGGGGGCGCGCGGCGACAGCCCACAGTGCCGCAGGGCAGCGGGCGCCAGGCAAGGCACGCCCGGACGCGCGGCGCCAACACCCAGGGGGACACCCCCGCCCCCCGCCGCAGCGCCCCCCCTCCCCAACCCAAGGAGGTGTCTGGGGCCTCATCTGCGCCGGCATCGCCGACGAGCCATTCATACCCAGATACCCACATTCACCAAACACTCGCACCCCACCACACCCGCACCACCCCAACCCCGACGTGCTCCCCCGTCCCAGGCCATACATGCAGACAAACAGAGCATGCATACTCACCGGATACACACATACAAACACGCACGCCCAACACGCACACCCTCACCAGATACACACACAGACACGCACGCCCACACACCAGATACACACATAGACACGCACGCCCACACGCACACACTCATCTCGAGGCCCAACAGCAGATGCCCTGGAATTGTCCAGTGGACGGCTCCAGAGGCTGTTCCCCCACCCCCCAGGTCGCAGGCTAGCGGCCCCCCGCCGAAGGCCGGCAGCCCCCCGCGGACGCCGCCGCCCCGCACCCGGGCCCGCCAGCCAACACCCGCCGCCCCCGCCATCCCCCAACTCCCCCGGTCCGCCCACCACCCCCCTTGGTCAGTGGGAATGGGTGTGTGTGTGGAGCTAGGGTGCAGTTAAAATGTGGAGGGGACACAAGTGGGGGATGGATACCCCAGCCAGAGCTGCGGTCCTCCCCCCCCAGCCCCCACAGGCCCTCAATGTCTAAAGTGGAGTTAAAATAGAGGGGAAGGGAGCCGCGCTGTCCAGCTGTGGGCTGCTTTGGCAGCCGACCCAGGAATGCACAGCTCCCCCCACCCTCCAATGCCCTATGTGAAAGAGTGGTGTGACATGAATGTATGTCTAAAGTGCAATTAAAATAATACAGAGGGGGGTGAGTGGCTAGTCACCCTCCCCTTCCCTCTGTGTGATGCAGTGTGGTGTTGTGGGTGTGGTGTCTAAAGTGGAATTAAAAGAGATGGGGGGGTGACTAGCTGATCACCCCCCAGTACCTATATGGAGTGTGGTGTAGGTGGGTGTGGGCTGTAGGGGGCTGTGGGGGAATAGGTGGTAATGCAGCAGGGCAGCGGGCATCCAGCACGACGCGCCCGGATGCGCGGCGCCAACGCCCACGGGGGTGCTACCCCCCCCGCCGCAGCACCCCCGCCCCAACCCGAGGGGGGTATCTGGAGCCTCATCTGCGAAGGCCTCGCTGACGAGCCGCTCTCACACAAACACCTACACTCACCAGACAGACTGACCTGGGACCTATACCCTCCATACCCTGCCCCGGTGCCCTCCCCCCAGAGGCCAGCATGCCCAGAGGCTCCCAGAGCGACACCCCAGTCAGTCCCACATGGGAAGGGGCGCCCAGGGGGAGACCGGCCCCCCCGGCACGGACGAGGCCCCCACCCCACTAGCGGGCCCCCCGGAGCCCCGAGCCCCACCCCGCACCCACGAGGCCCTAGCCACCCGGCCAGGGCCGGCGCCCCCCGCCCAGGCCGCCAGGCCCCCCCCGCGCCCACCGGGTAGACGCCCCCAGCCCCCCCCACCCCGCCAGCCCAGGGGCGACCCACAACCCCCAGCCCAGGAACCGCAGGCCCCCAGCCCCATGGAGCCACCGGCACCCACACCCCCCAGAGCCCCCCCACCATCCAAGGGACACAAGGAACAGCAAAGCCATGACCCCACACACCCACTAAGTGATGGAGTCAATTATTGGGGACCAGAGAGAGTTGAAATTGGCTAATTGATTCTTGGAGGAAGCAGACATTCGCTCCATACTAATGTGGTCCAACAAGAGACCTTTGTATTGATTAATACTCAAATTGTTTTTTGATTTCCAATTCACAAGAATAGTTTTCTTGGCAATGCACAGGGCGGTGAGAACCATTTGTGTTGCACTACCCTCCAGATCCATATTGCTTACATCGCCTAGCAAGCATAATCTCGGGGAGGCCGGAATATTATACCCTAAATACGTAGATAAGTCTTCGCATACCCTCTGCCAAAATAGGTGAACAGCTGTGCATTCCCACATGGCGTGCATATAATTGTCTGGTGCATTATTTGTGCAGTAAGGGCAGGTGTCGGATTCTATGAGGCCCATCTTGAACATCCTTTGTCCTGTGTAGTGTGTTCTATGGAGAGTCTTATATTGTATGAGTTGCAGATTGGGTTTTTTGGTCATTCTAAAAGTATTTAAACATATTTGTGTCCAGATGCTCTGGTCTATACTAATCGATAAATCAATTTCCCATTTTGAGGTTGGGAGAGATATTGAGTCGTTTAAATCTGACAATGATCTGTATATTTTTGACATTGTTTTAGGCGCATGGATTCTCAGTACACAGCAAAATTGGTAGTGTTGATTTGAGTTAATTTTCCTGGTGTTACCTATTTAGAATTAACAAGTGTTGATTTGTGAGTTATTTTAACAATTTCAGTGATAAGAAAGCTCTGTAGCTGGGGTTAATTCAGTGGGTCAATTCCCAACACTCATTTGGAGTTCATTTCTACATCCGGTTTTTTCGCGCTCTTGGGAAAGAAGAGCCCGCCAGAAGTTTGGTGTCGAGATCTATTAAGTTGAGGTAAGAAACACAAAGGACTATTTAATTAATTAATTAATTAATTAATTTTTCAAATTATGAAATATGTTAAATTATTAATAAGAATGTTATTTACCGAAAGCGTGTAACATTTTGCCATGTGGAATGCGTACTGTTTGGTAAATGCCAGGATTCGTTAGCCTATAGTAAAACTGACCGTCTTTCAATAGTTAATATTTTAACCTACAGCGAAAATATTTAACTGATTAACCATGAATACCATATGAAAAAATTCTAGCTTGTATTGTTTGCCTATTACATGAAAAGAGGGAGGGGTGTTCTCGTAGAAAAAAAAAATAGACGTTAGAGTTTGAATTACTGGTAGTTGTTGGCAGCTAGTTGTAAGGTGCTCTTGAGGTAAAATGCTAGCCCATTCACGTAGCCTAAAGGGACATTCTTGTCACGATCATATTCTGTTAAAATGGTAAGAATTGCATGTGAATACTTTAAGGAGCACTGAATTCACACAAAACGCTAAACGTTTACGTTAATAATCGTAAGTAGCAAGGGAAATGTGAAATTCTTTAGCTTGACACAGACTAGCATGTCAAATGAAAAATAAGCTAACAGTATACAGCCTACATAGACAGATATGTTCATGTGTCAGAATGCACTTATCTACAAAGCGTACAACAGAAGGTTGTAAATAGATTATCATGCTGACATGATAGCCAACTTAAGGTGGATCATTTTCCACGAAGTACCGTGTAACCGTGATACCATGTTAACAGTACACTATTAGACTAGGTTAAACGCATTGTATGCTATATTTATTAAATATTTGTGACGAGGAATCACCATTGTCGTTTTTTTGTGGATGAAGATCTCAAATAAGGGGAGAAAGACCATTGTGTTCACAAAGTTCAGCAGTTCAAATGTTGTTCTTGAACATATAGCACTTAACCATCCCCTTCTATTTTCTTCACCAGGACATGTTGCTAAAAGTGAAGTACCTCAGTGTAAAGAAATATATCAAATTGCATGAAGGCTTCACTTATTTAGAATTTATCAGTGAAGGTAAGATATCCTTAGAGGTTGAGCATAATATGTTGTCCATGTATCAGCTCCAGTAATTGTTGCTGCAGAGTCATTTAATATATTCTACTTTCTTTAAAGATGGGGAAGTGCAGAGTTACTGAGCCACTATGCATTATTATTATACTGCTCTTAATAAATACCTGCCTGAAATATATAAATAAAAAAAAGATTGTTGTTCAGTTACTCTGTTTGAGGTGACTTTATGGTTATATTCTATCTCTCTACAGCCAAAAGCAAGTTCGGACTTCCTGATGATGCTCAATTGGACATTTTTGATGAAACTGACACAGCAGTTGATGAAGACATTTTTCTTGAGTTAGTGGAGGCCCATCCAGACCTATGTCTCACAGTATGTGAAAGGATTCTAGGTAAGGAAGATACATTTGTTACAAAAATGTACATTGTCAGTGTATAGCCCAGTTAATGCAGATCCAAGTTTTTGCTACTTGATACCAATGATATTGACCTTTATTTATGCAATGGACAGAGTTGGGTCATATTTGTGTAAAATGTTTGAACATGAATGTGGCCAAAACAGTAATGAAAGTTAACAAAATGATCTTTTGTAAAGATTTTTCTCCCTTAGCTCATTCAACACCATCTTCCTCGGATACAGTATCATCCCTCACGGATACTATATCACTTTCATCAAATGACAATGACCTAAGGGAACAGGACATTCCTGCAGGCTGCAGTAGATCCAGCAAAGAAGGCAGTTCTGCGTCTGAGGCTGCAAAAGAGGTAGAGTTGGGAGTAGAAAATATTTTGTGTAGTTTTGAGTTGACACCATATAAAATTGTCATTTTTCCCTGCAATTTTTATGTGCAAGGCATGGTATGTGGTATGTGTATATGTGGTATGTATTGGTATGTATTGGTGTATTGGTATGTGTTTTCTCTTTACATAATAGAGAGAATCGAAAACTTGAAAACTTTTTTTCCCCTTTCATATGAGCAGGTTGAAAATGCCCTGAAAAGGAAGCCTGGCGGAGAGGATATTCTGGAAGAATACAAGGCAGAAAAATCACTGAGACACCGCACCCGGAGACAGCTAGTTAACATATTGGCTAGTGATATGACTGAGAGACATGGGTAAGAATAATAGTATAAGAAATGTAATGAAGGGCCAATTTCTGTATTCTTGTAACGTATAGTGTAATGTAAAACTGATTCAACATTGACGGCTGTCTTCTCTATAGCAGGATTCCCTCCCGTCAGCAAAGGGAGAAGTACGCCCTTGGAATTATTACTCTCTTTCCTGCATTGAAGGATCCCTTTTCTCCAAAGGGCTATGTAAGTGTTTCAGCTAATTGTAAGGTTCAAGTTCATAAGTAAGATTTTCTATTTGATGGGGACTACTAATATATTGTAATTAAACTGCATTTTAAGTTGTGATGTATTTTAAGTCAATGTTGTTCAAGATGAGAAATAGCAATCGATAATGCATCTGCATCTAACATCTGCATGTGCTGTAAGAACATATTTTCTGTTTTATTTATTATCTGAGTCTGAATGATGTTTTATTTTTAAAAAATGACCGGATTCCCTCTGTTACATCCATCACACTTGTCTCGGTCACGTGATACGTTGCTCGGTCACGTGATACGTAAAGCTATCAAAATGAGTAAAAAATGAGTAAAGACCGGTCCGTGAAAATATTTTCTGGCATTAAACCGGTCCATGGCCCAAAAAAGGTTGGGGACCACTGCCTTAAATAATCAAATGTTTTGAGCTTTGAAAAAAAAAATTTATTGTCCGGCTGCCTGATCGGTTCCGCGCATGCGCGCTACGAAAGCCGCCATGTTGCTGCTCGATTCTGCGCATGCACAGACCTGTAACCCAACCTTAACCTACTACACGCATGCGCGGAACCAATCGGGCAGCCGGTCCAGCGCACAGTTCCGCTGCACTGCGGGCTAGTAAATTAAACGAAGCCTCGATGCAAAAAAAATAAATCGAAGCTTTTTACTAATTGAATTACTCGATTAATCATTTCAGCCCTAATTTGGTGTTTATTTTCTTTGCCTAAATATAACAGGAGCATTTCTACGATGGGGTGAGGGGCACTGGTTATTTAGCCTGGCGCCTCAAGACCATGTCCAGGTCTACAACCAAACGTCCAGTCAAGGAAATCTCAGTGCCTCAAGAACAAGGGCCAAAGCGCCGGAGATCACCAACCACACTGCCTCAACAACTTGACGGAGATGCCTGCAAGGAAGCCATTTCATTTCTGGTTCACTCTCCTGATGAAGCAAGTGTATTTCAGAAGATGAAAATGACGTTCCAACACCGCCAGGACCTGTTGCATGACCCACAAAGAACTGCAGATGTTTTCAAAACATTTCCACGCTTTTTGGATGTCAAAGGACTCGTAAGTTATATATTTGTGACTTAAATGTTGTTCTCACTTAGAAGGTAGCAGTAAAATATGAGATCATTGGACATTCCGGTCTCCTGGTATATTCTATATTGGTCAAAATCAATGCTGAACCCTGGCTTTGCTTGTGTATGATCAACAGGTCAATCAAGACTTCATCCTGCTGTTTGGTGCTGAAACAGCCTCCAAGTTGCTTGAGAAGTGGGACACATCAATCAAGCCAAAGGTTATCAAAGAGGCAAAACATCTGACTCAGTCAGCTGACCTCTGCCGTCTGCTAAAGGCTGCAGAGAAACTCACGGGGAATGATGAAAATGGTAAGAGCATGCTTGTTTGATGTAACTAATATTGATTTATAATTTTTCATAATGTAATTCATCTTATAAATTCCACCCTAAACAGACTGGGACAGTGACATGGCTTCCCTGCTGCTGCTTCTTCATCTTTTGCCACCCACAGCTGGACGAAAGAGGAGAGCCAAAATAAGTCCAAGTGATGCAACAGATAAAATGGTGCACTTTCACAAGGTAAACGTTGCCTTGTTTTTTAAATCCTTAAAGACACTCTTTTAGCACTTGTTTTTTCTCTCCATGTGAAATCTTTTTGACTTACTACTAACTTACAACTATGTACTAAGGCCCATGATGTCAAACTAAATGTGTGGTTTATACCCAGCATTACTGAAAAGTATATATTTTTATTTCATTGGTTTTTAGTCATGCTGCAGCATTGATGACCACCTGAAAGAAGGAGATGGTAAACAACCATATATTCTCGCTGTTGGCCGAACCCAGAGCAGGATCGACACCTTCTACATCGCAGTGGACAAACAACTCATCCCCTGCCAAGCCACCAGCTCCTTGAGTGCTTTTGACGAACTTTTCAAAACCCACTACGTGCTCAACTTATCTTACGATGAATCACTGGTACATCTCTACAGTTTTGTGCAGACTACCATATTCAACATTGATGCTACCTCAACAGATGAGTCACCACGTGTTCGTGAGTTACGTGCAAAAATTTTGAATGAGAACAATGTATAAATGTTTTATCTGTCAAGCTCTGCATGTCAACAGTCAGGCTTTGATCAGTCATTTGCGACTAGGCCACAGTTTTTATCCAAGCACCAAATTTAAGTTAGGTTGTTCTCAAGAAAGTTGTGGGCGTCAGTTCACTACATATGCTGGTTTAAAAAAACATTTAAATAGTGTTCATGCTGAAGATTGTTGTCAAAGTGGTGATGCAGAAACCTCAGAGTCAGTTCAGGATGATTTTAACAGTTTACAGGATAAAGATATAGAGGTTGATGAAACAAATGTCATACAGGCTGGGTGTTCTGAAAACAATGGATCAGGTCAAAGAATAGAAGAAAAAACTAAAGCCATTTGTACTACAATTGTTGGTAAACTCAGTGGTAGTGATTTGGCGAATAGTTTTGTGTCATCACTTGTTTATGATTTGGAAGAATTTGCTGATGGACTGCACTGTCAGTTTAAGCATAAAGTGCTGTCCGTTGTGCCAGTAGATAATCCTATTAGATCTACTTTGGAAAAATGTCTTGAGACTTTTGACAACCCAGTTGAGAGCTTTGATACTGAAGCTAAAAGAAAGACATATTTTAGTGAAAAATGGGGAATTGTGGAGCCAGTAGAAAAGACTTTAGGAATGCGTTATGATACAAGGTTAAATAAAAAGACAGGCACTTATGACCAGGTACCAGTGAAAGATACTTTTGTGTACATTCCAATTTTGGAAACAATCAAATTTATATGTCGCAATTCTTATATTTGCGAGCTGCTTGCTAAACCATGTGTACCAAAAGCAGATAGATATGAAGACTTCTGTGATGGAAGTTATTTCAAGTCTCATCCATTGTTTTCAAAACATCAAACCTCTTTGCAAATTCAACTTTATTACGACGACTTTGAGACTGCAAATCCACTAGGTTCCAAACGTGGTGTTCACAAAATTGGTGCAATCTACTTTGTCCTCAGAAATCTGCCTCCAAAGTTAAATACTGCATTGATGAACATCCATTTGGTTGCATTGTTTCATGCAGAAGATGTGAAAAAATATGGCTTTGATCCTATTTTACAGCCTCTGATTGATGACATAAAACTATTGGAATGTCATGGCATTGATTTACCTTTCTCATCTGAAAAGGTCCATGGCACAATATGTCAGATAACTGGGGACAATTTGGGGATGCATGCAATTTTGGGTTTTATAGAGTCTTTCAGTGGACGTTACTTTTGTCGCTTATGTTTAATTGCAAAAGATGATTCTCAGAGTGTGTATACTGAGGATGATCCAAAGATAATCTTACGAGGGAAAGAGCTTTTTGAAATGCACTGCAGTGAGTTGCAATCTGATCCTCAAAAGCTGCATGTTTATGGTTTAAAAAAGAATTCAACACTGAACAGTCTACAATTCTTTCATGTTAGCCAAAATTTTTCGTTGGACATCATGCATGACATTCTCGAAGGGGTGGCACAGTATGAGTTAAATTTGCTGTTGGAATATCTGTCAGAATTTTTTTTGCCAAAACCTGCTCTTTTGTCACGGATTTATGCTTTTGACTATGGCTACATAGAGCGCAAAAATCGCCCAACAAGGGTGAACTTGGACAGTAGTGGCAATAGTATAGGCCTCAACTCCATTCAGACTCTCTGTCTTATAAGAAACATTCCTTTAATTTTTGGTGACATTGTGCCAGAAGGAAATCAGAACTGGACCTTACTTTTGCTTTTACTGCAAATCATTAACATCATATTCTCTCCGTCTGTTACATTTGGCATGACTGTGCATCTAAAGCATTTAATAATGGAACACCATGACTTGTTCAAACAGTTGTATCCAGGTAGGAACATGATTCCTAAACATCACTTTATGTTGCACTACCCAGCCTGCATCAGAAAAATTGGGCCATTACTACATGTATGGAGTATGAGAGGTGAGGCTAAACATAGAGTATTTAAAGACACCCTTAAAAACTTTAAGAACATCACTGTGTCACTTGCCAAAAAACACCAAACGTCAATCGCATACAAGTGGGAGACATGTCTTTTAAACCATGTTGAATATGGACCCTTGAAATTATTTAATGTTGACAATGAAGAAAATAGTACAATGATAACCCAATGTTCATCTTTTGTTCCAGAAGACACCTTCACTGCTAATTGGGTCAATATTAATGGGACTGAATACAGAGCAGGATTGGTCATTTGCTGTGGGTCTAAACATGAGATGCCTTTATTTTCTCGGATAAAAACAATAGTTTTGGTTAATAGTGTCACCTTCTTCATAGTTAACAAACTTGTGGTTGAAAACTTCAGTGAACATTACCATGCTTATAGAGTGTTTGAAACTGATGAAAAAAATATTGTTAAACCTGACTCTATTGAGATATACAAGCCTTTTGACCTACAAAATGCTTATGGTGGTGGCGATGGACTGTACATTGTGCCATTATTTTCTTTGTAAATGTACAAATGTTCCATGGTGCTTGGAAAATAACCTATATTAAAATGGCAAGATGTATATCTTTGTTTCTTTCCTTCATCGGGTAGGATGATCTAAAACATGCACTCAATATAACACATTAGTCATAATTACAGATCAATGTGTTGTAGTATAAGACCCTACATTCCAGATTAGAGCACTGCTGTGTCATAAAAAAAAAAAATGTTAAACTGTAAATGTTAGAGTAACACTCAAAAATGAAATATAATACACAATCCAGTGTGAAAATGAATTTTTGAAAATGTTAGTTCATAACATCCATAGTGTTATTTATAACACCCATAGTGAAAAAGTTAACTGTAATCAGTGTTAAAGAGAACACTTAAAAGTTTCCTAAACAACACCATAAATGTTATAAAATAACACTCCCAGTGAAAATGGTTAACATTGTACAGTGTGGAAATTGACACTGCTGGGTGTTATATTTTAACACTACAATGTAGTTAAAATGTTAACACTTTGCAAAGTGTTGATTTAACTCAAAACCAGTGAGAATTATATAAACTCTGGAATAGTGTTGAATTTAACACTGTGCGAGTTGATATAACACTGGTGATTTTGCTGTGTAGTTGGGTTACCTTTGTAGGTAATTGTAGATTTAATTCATCATGTCCGTATTTAACCCGCAGTATATATTTAAGTTGGTGGTACTCTAGAAACTTGCTTCTCTGAATATTGTACTGTGAAACAAGTTCTTCAAATGGAATAAATTGTCCATTTTGGATAATATGCTCTAGATACCGTATGCCTTTATCCCTCCATACAGTGAAATTTAACACTTTCTTGTTCAGTAGGATGTCTGGATTGTTCCAGATGGGCGTTTGTTGGCATGGGGTTAGCGAGGATTTGTTTAATTTAAGAAAGTCCCACCAGGCTGTCAGAGATGTTCTAATATTAATGCTTAGGAAACATTTATGGTGTTTAATACTAGAGCTGATAAAAGGCAAATCGGAGATATCTAAATTATCACAGAACTCCTGTTCTATATTTAGCCATAGTCTGTCTAGCGGGCTTGGATTAATCCATTTCAAAATATATTGTAATCTATTGGCAAGAAAGTAGTAGTAAAAATTTGGCAAATCTAAACCTCCGCATTGTTTAGTCTTTTGTAAGGTTTTTATACTAATTCTTGGTGGTTTATCCCGCCATAGAAATTTGGAAATGTGTGAATTTAATGAATTGAACCAGGCAGAAGAGGGTTTATAGGGGATCATTGAGAACAAATAGTTAATTTTGGGTAGTACCATCATTTTAATAGAGGCCACCCTCCCCATGAGTGATATGGGCTGGGTTTTCCACCGTATAAGATCGTCTTCTATTGTTTTAAGTAGTGGAGTAAAGTTTAATTTTTGCAGGTCTGACAGCCTGGGGGAAATATTTATACCTTTATACCAAATATTTGATATTTCCTGATTGTAATGTAGTATTTGGTGCATTTTGAAAACCGCAGTTTATAGGCAGGACTGTGGATTTTGACCAGTTGATGGAATACTCAGAGATTGATGAAAATCTTTCTGTGACTGAAATTGTGTGAGATAGGGAGGATTGAGAGTTTGGAAGGAAAATTAATACATCATCTGCATAAAGACTTATCTTATGAAGCTCATTTTTAATTTGAATACCTGTAATATCTCTATTTTGTCTTATCATGGCTGCTAGAGGTTCAATAAAAATAGCGAAGAGAGAGGGGGAGAGTGGGCAGCCTTGTCTAGTACCCCTCTGGAGAAGAAAGCTTGGTGAAGTTTGGTCGTTTGTCCTGACTGATGCATTAGGAGAGCTATATAGAATTTTAATCCAGTTAATAAAAGATGATCCAAACCCAAATTTAATTAGTGCTGCAATAAGAAATTTCCAATTTACCCTGTCAAAAGCCTTTTCTGCATCTAAAGAAATAATTGTAGTTTCTAGTTTGTTGATGGTAGAGTAATCCATTAAGTTAATTAACCTGCGTGTGTTGGCTGCCGACTGTCTACCTTTGATGAAGCCTGTTTGATCAGGGTGTATTATAAAAGGGGTGACTTTCTCCAGTTTTTTTGCTAAAGCTTTACATATTAATTTAAGATCTGTGTTTATTAGTGATATGGGACAATAACTAGATGGGAGCGTGGGGTCCTTACCTGGTTTTAGGAGTAAACTAATATTGGCCGAGTTCATAGTCAAAGGTAATTCGCCGCTTTCTTTAATATGACATACCATTCTATGGAAAGTGGGCTCTAACGTAGTCCAAAATTCTTTATAGAATTCTGCTGGAAAACCATCTGGTCCCGGAGCCTTATTGTTGGCCATATGCTGAAGGGCATCATGGAGTTCTGCCACTGAAATGGGTGCCTCCAGTGCCATTACCTGATCTTCCTGTAATTTTGGAAGATTTATATTGTTAAGGAATTCATCAATATCAGCTTGTGGTGGATCAATCTGTGACTTATATAAGTTTTCATAGAAATTTCTAAAGGTATTGTTTATTTCATCTGGGTCATGTGTAATGTTACCTAATAGGTCTTTTACGGAAGAGATTGTTATTTTTTCCTTGTTAAGCTTTAATTGGTTGGCTAAAAATCTACCTGATCTGTTGATTTGTTCGAAATTTTCCAGTCTAAGCCTTTGCACCAAGAACTGTGTTTTTTTATCATTAATCTCGTTTAATTTAAGTTTTGTTTTCCTTAATTCATCCAGAATGAATTCCTGGGACGTGGCTGCATATTCACTTTCTAAAGTTTTAATCTTTTGCTCCAGTTCTAATATTAGTGAATTCTCTGCTCTTTTCTTATGTGAGGAATAAGAAATTATCTTACCTCGCATGACTGCTTTCCCTGCCTCCCAAAGAACACAAGCTGAGATTCCTGGTGTGTCATTGTCCTCCAGGTATAGTGCCCACTCCTGGTTGAAATAATTTATAAAATTTTGATCTTTAAGCAATGATGTATTAAATCTCCAATGTTTGATTGGCGGAGTGACCTTTGTGTTAGTCAGAGTGAGGGAGACTGGGGCGTGGTCGCTGATAGTGATAGGGTGGATCTGAACCGCTGAAGTGTCCCTCATTTTGGAGCTACTGATTAGAAAGTGGTCTAGGAGGGAGTATGATCAGGGTACAGACGAGAAAAAAGTATATTCTCTAAGAGTGGGATGATGAGAACGCCAAACATCACATAGACCAAGGTCCCTCATATATTGTTTCAGGATTTCTGGGGATTGCCAGTTCCTATAGCTACCTGCATTACTAAACCTATCAATTTCAGGGTTAAAAATCAGGTTGAAGTCCCCTCCTATAAGAAGTGTGGTGTCAGAATGATCAGAAAGTGAGGTGAAAAGAGTGTGAAAAAAGGAGGGGTCGTCAACATTTGGGCCATATATACTAGCGATACATATCTTCATGTTTTGGATAGATAAGTTAACTATAATGAATCTACCTTCTGGGTCTGTAATAGTGTTAATGGTAGTAAAGTGTATTTTTTTATTAATCAGTATGGCCACTCCTCTCTGTTTTGAGTTGTATCCAGCTGAATATACATGAGGGAACTGTGGTGAGGTGAGTGCATCTGCAGCTGTTTTGGACAGATGTGTCTCTTGTAGGAGGACAATGTCTGCTTGTAAATCTTTCAGGTGATTAAAAACTTTTAGCCTCTTTACTCTGGAGCCGACACCACGTACATTCCATGTGACAAACCTTATTGTGCTCATGTTTAAACTAACTCGCCGGGTGTGCGGAGCTTGCTAGGTGTGTGTGTCTGTGCGTGTGCATGTGCGTGCCTATGCTCACCTGTACTTATATGTGCGCATAAGTGCCTATGTACCTCTGTGTGCGTGTGAAGTACATATGTGTGTGATGTGTCTATATGTATGGTCTGTTTATGTGCTGCTTGTGTGCGTACGTTATGTGCGATGCATTTATGCATAATCATGGTGTTATACGTTATATATAGGAGAAGAGAGAAGAAGAAAAGAGGAGAGAAAATAACAGCTGAATTAAAGAAGAGAGAGAGAAAAAGCGGGGTGCAGTCACTATTAAGACGTGGGCACATCTTACCTCAGGCTATGCTTTGAGACCAGCAGTTATTATATTAACGGAGACATACCTTGGAAAAGTTAGCGGGTTTTTTTTTTTTTTTTTTTTTTTTCCCCCGGATTATTTTACTCTAGTATAGCCAGGGGGTAGTATCCCGGTCGCGGTAAAGTTGTCCGTTGACATACAACCTGTCCACGGTGATGACCGCTCGCGAACCTCCGTCTATGAGACGCTTCCTCACGGGAAACAGGACCCGGCGTCGCTCCAGGGTCTCCTTAGGGAACTGGTCGTTGACACTAAAGTTCGTCCCCTTCAGTTCCCTGCCTCGGCTTTTAACCAGCTCCTTTTGCTTGTAGTGCTCGAATTTTGCCACGATGGGTCGTGGTCTGTGGCCGTCGGGTCTTTTACCTCCAAGGCGGTGCACACGATGGAAGGTGATGTTACTTGTGGTCTCCGCTGGAAGTTTGAGCTGTTTATGGATGAAGTTCTTCACCGTGGTTTCGGGATTTTCGTCCGCTGCTTCTGGGATGCCTGCAAAAACGAGGTTGTCCCTCATGCTTCTCGCCTGGAGGTCCAAAACCGCTTCTTTGATTTTCTTGTTTTCTAACGAGAGCTGGCCCAGGCCCTCTGTGAGGGATTTCACGGACTCTCTGAGAGCTGCGTTCTCTTTAGCGAGCGTCTCCACCTGTTTCTGGCTGAACTCCAGAGACTCACGCATCGCCTGGAATTCCCTATGGAGAATTTCTAATAGGGACATACGTGCGTCGAAGCTCGATAGCCTCTTATCAATGGAGTCCAGAATGTTTGCCAGGTCTTCCCTAGGTGGGGAGGCCGCCTCGGGTGAATCCTCGGGTCTGCTCCTCTTGGTGGATGAAGCGGTTTTGCTGGTGGTCGGAGTCTCGGTGAGAGGCTTTGGTTTCCCCATTATAATCCGGTCAAAACACTCGTCGATGAAAGTAAATAGGTTATCCAATCCGTCCGCAGACTCCTGCAGAGTGAAGATTTTAAATGAACCGCGATTAATTATATACTTTTTACTTATTTACTCACTTAATTTTAGGTTATTCTAAATTGGCGAAGATATTTAATTACTTGTTGTTAGTTTGTTTTAGAAGCGTGCCGCCATGTTGGATACTGCCGAAAGTCTCGTGAAGCCTCGTTCCACTCCTACCGCATAGCCACGCCTAGCGCACAACAAGGCATTTTCGCCCACAGGACTGCCGCATACTGGATGTTTTTCCCTTTGCACACCATTCTTTGTAAACCCTAGAAATGGTTGTGCGTGAAAATCCCAGTAACTGAGCAGATTGTGAAATACTCAGACCGGCCCGTCTGGCACCAACAACCATGCCACGCTCAAAATTGCTTAAATCACCTTTCTTTCCCATTCTGACATTCAGTTTGGAGTTCAGGAGATTGTCTTGACCAGGACCACACCCCTAGCAATCATGGCGTTAAATGCAAAACATAACAGTTCATTTCTTATATTTAATCAGTGCAGTATGGTTATTCAGTGCAGTCGGTATAGTCAATGCAGTATTCAATGCAATTTGTATATTTTGTAATATTTTATTACTCTTTTTATACCTCACATTGACTTGAATTGCATTTTCAGTTTCGTTGTCCAAGTGACAATGACAATAAACATTATCTTTATCTTTGTTAGGTGGCTACGTTTACATGCCTTAATGCAATTAAGATGTTTTCATGTAAACAGATTAATCGGGGAACTCATTTATAAATCTGATTGAAAAAGATGGTAAGCATTCATACAAACATTTATAGGAATCCTATAAATACATGATACAATCCTATCATTCTTATACTATGGTATCTTATATCATATAATCTTATCTTAACCTTATGGTAAGTTATCCTGTCTTAGTCTTAACTTATATGCTATTTTATGTTATACAATCTTAACTTGACCTATCTTAACCTTATTGTTGAGCTTTCTGCCTCCATATGTATGAACCAAATGTTCTCTTCATTCATTTGTGTAAATCAATAAACTGATTAATATTGTAAACTGGTGTTTTATTTTACGTCTTTTCAGTATTTACATTTTCGTTTTAAAGCATACATTTTGACACACGTCTACACACGTCTGCTGTCATGAAAAACTTACAGAAAGAGAGAAGAAATCACTCCACACGCAGCATACATCGTGTCACACATTATACATGCGCAGAAAAGAAAAAATAGACCCTTTTTGTCAACATCGTGGAAAAAACTTAATAATCAGAAATAATACAAACATATGAGATGAGAACACATAATCCAACACCCCCACTTGTTCTCATCATATGAAAACACCTGTTAGTGGTATTATACATCTCTATTCACTTCCAAAAAGAAAACATTTGAACTTCAACATTCTTACTTTTGATACAGGTTTGGTCAACATGTCAGCAACCATCTCTTCTGATGAACAATACTCAATACTTATTTTTCTTTCATTTACTGCATCGCGAATGAAATGGTATTTAACGTCAATGTGCTTTGATCGCTTTCTGTTCACAGGATTTTTTGTTAGTACAATTGCTCCCTGATTGTCACCATACATTTTAGTACAGGTGTACACCTTGTTATCCATACCACTCAGCAACTGACTTAGATATATGCTTTCTTGGGTAGCATTTGCTAGACCTATATATTCGGCCTCACATGTGGACAATGCAACGACTGGTTGCTTCTTTGACTTCCAGGAAATTACCGGACCTTGTTCTGTCAGGCTAAAACAATATCCTGAAGTACTACGTCTGTCATTGAGGGATGATGCCCAATCAGAGTCACTGAAAGCTATTAGACTCAGATCACAATTTGTTTTCTGAAAACACAACTCGTAATCACTTGTGCCCTTTAGATACCTTAGCACGTGTTTGGCAGTCACAAAATCCCGTGCTTTTGGACTTGATAGGGTTTGTGATAGTTTGCTTACTATCCAACTAATATCTGGCCTGGTACATGTCATGGCATAGATAAGACTGCCCACTATCTCTCGATATTCTCTGGGATTTTGGACCTCCATGCTGCTATCTTGATCATTCTCACCACTCTCTACCTTTAGCTCGCATGGAGTAGTCCTAGGCTTGCAGTCTGACATTCCAAAACGTTCTAGCATTTTCATCACATATCCCTTTTGGCTCATTTTGATTTTTCCATTTGTTTGTTCAAATCCAATACCTAAGAAATGTGAAATCCTCCCTAGATCTTTCATATTGAATTTATTTTTCATGCTATTTTTGAATCTGTTAAGTCCTTTGTTACTGCTTGCTGCAATGATTAGGTCATCTACCCAAATGATGACTATGATAATGTCTTCTCCGGCTTGCTTCCTATATATACAGTGATCTGACAAATTTCTCTCAAAACCATTTTGTCCAAGGTGATCATTTAGTAGCTCATACCAGTTCCAACCAGATTGTTTCAAACCGTACAGGGATTTTTCAGTTTATACACCAACTTTTCCCCTGTCACAGAAGTTGATTCGAAACCCTCAGGTTGCTCCAAGTAAATGTCTTCATCTATAGGTGCATGTAAGTATGCCGTCTTGACATCCATTTGATGAACTATAAGGTCATTCTGGACAGCTATTTGCATTAATGCTCGCACTGACGTCAGATCTGCTGTAGGTGCAAAAGTCTCATGATAATCTATACCTTCAGTCTGGCTATAGCCCTTTGCCACATATCTTGCTTTTAAGAGCTTTCCCATCCCACCATTTTCTTTAATGGTGTAGACCCATTTTCCTCCAACGATCTTCCTATTCTCAGGTAATGTAGTTAATTTGAAAGTGTCATTTTCTTTGAGTGAATCCATCTCTTCCCGCATTGCACGCTTCCACTCAGGTGCATCAGGTGACATCAAAGCCTCTCTATACGCCTGGGGAACACCAAATACTGCCCTGTAACAATAATCAATGTTCACATATGTTACATCACTCTTGTTGTGATCTGATACGTAATCCTCTAAATATTTTGGGGGTCTCTTTTCTCTCTGTGATAACCGTTGTTTTTGGTTTGGGATGATTTCTGCATCTGTTTTGTTTCCATTCTCATCTGAGACTTCCTCCCTCATCACCTCATTATCCTCTTGATCATCTTTGATCTCATGATCTGTACTGCCCTCACCATGTGACTCGTCAACCTTCTCCCCACCAGCACTGTTGTCTCTACCGGCAACTATTTCTAGATCATCCTCATCTGTTTGTGTTGTTTGTTCACTACGTTCTTTCTTAGTGAATTTTACCAATCTGTGCTTGGTCACTTTTCTTGTCTGACGGTTATAGACCAAATATGCAGGGCTATTTTTACTGTACCCCACAAAAACTCCTTTATCACACCTAGGATCTAATTTCTTCTGGTCATGCCTGTATGCGTAACAGTCTGAGCCAAATATCCACATTTTTGAGAGGTCTGGCCTCTTTCCGGTGAGCATGAAGTAAGGTGTGTTTTGCGTTCTTTCATTATAGCAACGATTTCTAATATGGGCAGTCGTTTGAACAGCATATGGCCATAACACCTTTGGTAACTCTTTCTCTAACAGTAGGCATCTTGCCATCTCAAAAATGGTCCTCCACTGCCTCTCTGCTGTGCCATTTTGATGCGGAGAGTACGGGCATGATGTCTCATGTCTAACCCCTTTTCTTCTCAAAAGGGATTGGAACGCATTACTAGTGTATTCTGTGCCATTATCAGACCTTATACATTTTACCTTGCCATAGGGTGCACTGTCTGCAAAAAACTTTTCAGTGGCTAATGTTGAGTCACTCTTATTTTTGAGAAAGTACACTGATATGGCACCTGAATAATCATCTGTGAATGATATGGCATATTTGTACCCTTCTGAAGCAGTTGGTTCAATGGGACCCGCCAAGTCAGTGTGCACCAGTTCGAGGGGGGCATTAGCTTTTGCATCTGCTTTTCTACTCCTACAGTTTGTGAACTTCCCTTTTATGCATATGTTACAATTTACTTTAGTTTTATCATTTATCTGCATACCCTCGACTAGTTTAGGTAATTTCAACAAGTCATCAAAGTTACAGTGCCCCATGATTTTATGCCATGTCTTAACATCACATGCTAAGTTTACTTTATCTCTGGCACACATATCATTTGCAAATTCATAATCACATTGATCTGGTTCATTTACCGTTTTCAAGTAGAATAGTCTCTCGTGCTCTTTGATTGGAAACACAGTACCGTCTTCACCTATGAGTTCGTTTTGGCCCTTTTGGAAGATCACTCTTGCTCCATCTTCGGTGGCAGCTTGAACGGAGATGATGCTCTGTGGATATGACGGTATGAAGAGGGCTCTCCTTAAAATGGTCTTGACCGTTTTTCCTTCCCCGTCTTGTAAGAACACCTCTGCTTCTCCGCGCTTTAAGGCTACGTTATTCATTCTCGTTCCATCCGCCAATTCCATGTAATGCAATGCAGGGTTGAAAGATTCATCGAACCGCGTGAATCTTGCTTTCTCTGTAATGATGTGAGATGTTGCTCCGCAGTCCACCATTAGTCCTCTTCCTTTAATGCTTTCGGGAAGTAAACGTTGGCTTACTTTAAAAACGAAAGTTTGCTCGTTGTCGTCTTTCTTTTCGGCTGTCTGTTTGGCATCATCTCTTTGTCTGTTGCCTTTTCTCCTGCACGTTTCGTCGCTGTGCGTTGAGCTTCGATGGTAGTTACACCACTTCGATGATGCTTTCTGGCGGCACTCTCTGGCTATGTGACCTCGATTACCACAACCATAGCATGTCACGGTCGATGCTTCTGCTTTCATCACGTTGTCCGATTTTGTCTTGGGATCAAACTTTTCTGTCTCCTCGTAACTTCGTAGTCGACTCTTGAATTGTACGAACGTCAATTCTTCGCTGCTTTGTGTGATGTGGATGGCAAAGGGTTTGTATGATTCTGGCAAGCCCTTCAAAATCATAGCTATTATCAGTCCATCACTTAACATTTCTTTAGCATTTCTGAGAGACGTTATCGCTCTTTCGGCTCGGATAATATAGTCTGTAACGCTTTCTTCTGGTTCCTTCTTCAGAGAAGTTAGCTCTGTATATAAGGCAATGATTCTCGGCTTACCCTGGCTGGCGTAGTGATTTCTTAGGATTTTTAATGCTTTCCTTCCATCGTCGGTTGCTTCTCTCATCACTAACGACAGGCTTTTGTCGTCGAGGAACTGAATTAGCTCTGCGTAGCATTCTTCATTCTTCTCTCGGTCGACATTGTCGTCAGCGGATAGTATTGTTTCCTTTAGGCCAAGCATTCTCATGTGGCCTAAAAATTTTACTTCCCATAGTTCGTACTTCTGTTCGTCGCCATCAAAAACCAGCCTCTGCCATGCTCCTGCACTTCTCCTGGGCCCATAACCTGTTGAGCTTTCTGCCTCCATATGTATGAACCAAATGTTCTCTTCATTCATTTGTGTAAATCAATAAACTGATTAATATTGTAAACTGGTGTTTTATTTTACGTCTTTTCAGTATTTACATTTTCGTTTTAAAGCATACATTTTGACACACGTCTACACACGTCTGCTGTCATGAAAAACTTACAGAAAGAGAGAAGAAATCACTCCACACGCAGCATACATCGTGTCACACATTATACATGCGCAGAAAAGAAAAAGTAGACCCTTTTTGTCAACATCGTGGAAAAAACTTAATAATCAGAAATAATACAAACATATGAGATGAGAACACATAATCCAACACTTATCCTATATAATCTTAACTTATCCTATGTTACCTTATGCTACAGAACTTGATCTTAACCTTAACATATCCTATCTTAATACTGATAGCCCATCTCCACAGCCAGCTCCTGAACCCCAGGGATGGCACTTAGCTGCTCCAGTGCATCAATAGGAAAGATGAAGACAGCATGTTCCCCTAATTTCCTGTTTCTGATGGAACGCCATCCGACCTCACCGTGGCGAAATGAATGGCTGATATTATAGGTACGGTAATAGATACAATTAGACAGTTGTATTGTCTGGCGTTGTCATAGCTGCAATGATTCCATATTCCCCCGATGTCTGCGCCATGTATTTCAACAGTGATGCGATGTTAATTTGATCTCTCTGCAGCCTTTAGCCCGCTGTTATTTTCCGTTATTAGGTTATTATACAGGGCAGCTCAGGCCGGGGGAGCAGGCGCTGATGCAGCCCGGTGCCGCACCCACCACACGTCGGAACTGCTCGCGATCCCGGCCGGCGACCCCCCAGGCAGAGATCTAGACACGCTCGATTCAGTCCCACCCTTATTATAATTACTTTTATATCCTCCTGAGACCCAAGGAAAAAAGTGTCCTTCAATTGTAGGTTATGTGTCTTTGGAGGAAATAAGACATCTTACAATTTAGATTTTTTCTAATTTATTTTTATTTTTAATTTCACAGCATGTCCTCTTTAGTGCACAACAGGAATAAATACGTTTCCTAACATCAGTGAAAAAATAAATGCAAAAATACAATGTCCACTACAATGGACATAAATGAATGGGTCGGGTCTCAGGAGGATATGCAGTAATTGGTAACTAGTCATTTTCAGTAACTTGCACGAGACTGCCAGTTGGCTGAATCCGAAATAGTTGTAGTGCTACAAGGCTGGATTGTTACAGGGACTGTGTTAAATGCAAATGCTGTTCTGATTGCGTTAAAATCAAACGTTTTTGCTCAGATTTCATGAATTTGGTGGTGTGCTCTTTATACTATGCCAAGTTTTCCTAAAAGCAGATATTTTTTTTAAAGGTGAAATAGAGCAGCGCATTGAATTGTAATGCCTGTATCTTGAAACGTAGCGTGTTGCCAGACTCTCCGATGCACAGCTCTATGGTCCATACAGAGGAGATGAGGAACATGCAGTTTGCAAAGTCACCAAATTACCTTTTGTTAAGTGGCTACGTTTACATGCCTTAATGCAATTAAGATGTTTTCATGTAAACAGATTAATCAGGGTGCTCATCTATAAATGTGACTGAAAAATATGAGAAGCACTCATACACACATTTATAGGAAGATTTTGGGATTTATGAAGAAAACGTTTTGTGAAAAAAACGCACATATCCCTGGGGAAACCAGACCACCTTATAATTAGAGGAAAAATATGTCCATTGCTTAAAATTATCATACAGACCCAGTGAACTCAAAAACAGGTGTTTTGTAAAAATAAATGAGATTGAAGGAGATGCTGTTTCGACAGAATCCTGTAGAGGGCACTGTGTATGCTAAATCGAAGGCTCCAGGAATGTATTCGGCAGTTATAATAATAAACAATAATAATTCAAATATTTGTGTACACACGGCATTTGGCTCTGAAATTACACAGTTCTTTAAAATAAAATTGTTTAAAAAAAGTTTTATGAACAAGTCAAATATGAATTATAAAATACAATTTTCCAGTTAAAATACTTATTTTAAATACATGCCTCAGAAATTCCGACACTGAAGAGGGAAGTATGGTGAATAAGTATCATTGGTTCTAACTGAAGCCAAAGGCGAGGAGTACAGCAATTTCACCCAAGAAATAAAAATATCCTCAAAGCCAAACCGCTTCAGAACATAAAACAAATAGTTCCATTCAACATGATCAAAGGCTTTCTCAGCATCTAAAGATAGGAGTACCTCTGGGCACTCAGACGAAGATGATGTGTAAAGGATATTAAATACACGCCTAATATTAAGAAAACAACTGTCTATTTTTAATGAAACCAGTTTGATCAGATGACACAATGGAGGGTAATACAGATTCAAGACGGAGAGCCAACACCTTAGCCAGTATCTTAACATCAACATTAAGGAGACTAATTGGACGGTAGGAGGAGCAAGCGAGGGGATCCTTGCCCTTCTTCAGAAGTAAGGATATTGATGCCTGACGTAGAGTTGGAGGCAGGCATTGGGACTTTAAGCTGTCATCAAATACATCCTTGAGTAAAGGGTTTCATTTTGCTGCAGACTTTTTATAAAACTCTGTAGGAAAGCCGCCCGGGCCTGGACATTTCCCACTCTGCATGCATGTGATAGCTTTATGAATTTCATGTAAGGAAATAGGATTCTCTTACATTCCCATCCACGGTGGGTATATTCAGGTCTTCAAAGAACCTATCCATTAAACTCAGATCAAAAGAGTGTTTAATACAAATTAAAATAGAAATCACTAAACTGCTTATTAATATCTAAGGGATCTGATAATAGTCCTGTGTCAGAATCAATCTGGGCAATTACTTGAGTACTAGATGTCTGTTTTAAACTATAAACCAGAGCCCTGCTTGGTTTCTCCCCATACTCATAAAACATGTGTCTGGTTTTTAACAGAGCCCGTTCCGCCTGTCCAGTTGAGAGCAGATCAAATTCAGCCTGATACATCATCTGCCATTTATATAGCTCTGGAGATGGACCAGTGGCATAGGCTTTGTCTACTCTAGAGATGAATTCCAAAAGTTATGTTTGCCTAGCTACCTGTGCTTTATGAACAGAGGCATTGTAGGAGATAATTTGGCCCCTCAGGTAAGCCTTGAGCGTCTCCCAAAGTAAGGAAGGGGAGGTCTCTTCATTTACATTAGTTTCTAAAAACATATCTATACCAGCATTTACGAAGGCAATAAATGATTCATCTGACAAAAGAAGTGAAGTGAGCCTCCATCTGAATCTGCTAGGTCTATGATAGGGGAAGGTCAGGACCAGTGTTACAGGTGCATGATCTGATATTACTATACTGTTATAAACACATTCTTTTACCAATGGGAGTAGATATGTATGTATGTATGTATAAAGAAATAATCTATACGTGAATAATAAAAAGAGTATTCCCTCTTTGTAGGATAAAGAAATCTCCATGGGTCAGACACCTTGCAAGATTGTAAAAAAGTCTCTATGCATTCAGCTGTTTCTGAAGCACCAATTGGGCGATTGGAGGATCTATCCAATACTGGGTTAATTACACAGTTACAGTCACCAGCTAAAATAAGCTGATGAGTGTCCAGGTATGGTACGGTCAATAGAAAATTGTTCATGAACTTAGAATCGTCCCAATTTGGAGCATATACACAAGCTAATATCACAGGCAAACGGTACAGTTTACCCACCACAATAACAAAGCGGCCATTGGGGTCCAATATTGTTTCAGACACTTCAAATGATACTGATTTGTTGATCAAGATTCCAGCCCCCCTGGCCCTACTCCGAAAGGTTGAATGGAATAATTGTCCAACCCAGCCTCTTTTTAAACTCAAATGATCTGACCTGCGCATGTGCGTCTCAGTTAAGAAGGTTATATCCGTTTTTAAAAACTTAAGATGAGCAAGGACCTTGGTGCGTTTCATAGGATGATTTAGGCCTTTCACATTCCAATTAGTAAACTTAACTGACTGGCCACTCCTCCCAGAAGCCATATTTGAATTTGCCATATTTAATACTGGTAATATCCAGCAGACATAATCTGAGTTGCAGTAAATTAATTCTGTCACTCTGGTAGATGTCATGTTCGAAACAAAGTGTAACCACTAATGGACAAAATGAAAGACAAAAAAAACAACAAAATAAAAAAGAGACTTTAAGTACAAAAACACCACCACCCCCACCCCCCAGCACTATCCCGAACACAGTGCATATCCCAAGAGCAAAACACTGCAAAATTCTAACTTGGGTCTCTAATTTAACCAAAAACGACCCAAAGCACAGTGAGCAATCACATTCAGAAATATATATACAGTGGTACCTCGGTTCTCAAACTCACTAG
Organism: Paramormyrops kingsleyae; assembly: GCF_048594095.1. NCBI lineage: Eukaryota > Metazoa > Chordata > Actinopteri > Osteoglossiformes > Mormyridae > Paramormyrops > Paramormyrops kingsleyae. The sequence continues at coordinate 528,079 of NW_027325971.1, forward strand.
AACTCGAATTTCTTGAAAGTCGAACAAACCAGTTTGACCTAGAACTCGATCTGAATATCAGAAGTCGAACCATGAACACTGACTTAATATAAATTGTACGCGCCAGGAAATGAGTCATACGACAATGCAATTCTTACTTGAATGCCTTCTTCACAGACTGGACGATTAACCAAATAAAACAGCGCAACATTACAGTAACTAACAATAAATAAACCACTAACTTACGTGTACTATTAGAGCATTTATGTCATTTATTTAAACTTTATTTTACCAGGTAAATTAACTGAAAACCACTGCTTTACGTGATATTCGGGAGAAATAGCAGATTACGCATCGGAACTGCCTGGGATACAAACGTCATGCATGTAACTAAACTCTTCAGCCAATAAGGGCAAAGGTGTGTTGTCACGGAGGCGGTTCCAGTTTGTGCAGCCGGGTGAGAGGTCGCAATGCATCTAACCGTAATGCATTGCGTCAGGATCAGAATGCGTTGCTTTAAGCCAGCGCTGTAAGCAAGTCGAACGCACTCAATGACCGGACTGGGGAAACAAAATTTACAAGCGGACTTAATACAGAGGACTAATGACAACAACCAGAAACAGCTGATCACATGGGGATCCCACACGAGCTTAACGAGGGGGCGTGGCACACGGAAGGAGCGGACGATCGGGGCAGGACAGGGGTAATGTTGGGATAATATCTTTATCGTTTTGGAAGCCATTAAGAAAAAAAATGCTCTTCTTGTTTTATCCTGTTCATTTTGTGTTGAAGTGCTTAAAAAAACACACACACACACACACACACACATATTTAGGTGTCATTTTGGGGGGCCGGGAACCAATTAATTGGTTTTCCATTATTTCTTATGGGAAAAATTAGATCAGAACTCAAACTTTTTAGGATTCGATCTGGAGTCCGGAACGGATTAAGTTCGAGAACCGAGGTACCACTGTATAGTGCAAAATACCATGTATTTTGTAATGTCTCAAATGAAGTAGGCCTAAACTAATATTAGGCCACTAAACATAGTGTACTATCAAAGAGCAGCCCATTGGTTTTCAATTCAGTAGCCTAATATGAAATACTATGGTTTAATGGTTTAAAATTATAGTAAACAAAAGCAGCTCAAGAAAATCAACTATTCATATGTTATAGCCTATTTATATGAGGAAGAGAACAAGAATTCCCGGCATGTTGAAAAAAGTGCCTACACCAAACCTTTCCATATAGACTAATAAGAACCGAGAGAAAAAAGGGAAAATAAATGTCTTTCTCATAAATTGAGCAACATAGCACTATCTGCATTTAGTAGGCTATAGACCTGGTTAATTCAACTTTGACACTGACGGTGAAATAAACCTGTACAGTTCGGTCACTTAAAAAACACTGACCGTTTTTGAAAGTTATGTCTGTACCTGATCATGATGGAGGAGAATGGTAGTCTTTATATACGAGATGGCCCGATGGGGATCGGTAAAGGTTTTTTCCTCGCCATCAAATGTGATACGGAATGTAGCTGGATAACGGAGACCAAATCTCACATCCTTAACAGTTCTAAGGAGCTGCTTTGCCTCTTTAAAGGCAGCTCGCTTCTTTGCTATCTCCAGAGTGAAGTCCGGAAAGATGTGCACACGCTTCTCCTTGTAAAACAGCTGCTTCTTCTGGCTGGAGAGGCGAAGGATGCGATCCTTCACGTCACCATGATGTACACGGATTATGAATGGTCTTGGCCTCTCCCCTTCCCGCAGCCTCGGTGCTAATGAACGGTGGCCCCGGTCCAGACGTGGAGTTTCCTCCAGGTTCAGTATCTCCTTCAAAGCAGTCGCGCAGAATTGCCGCGGGTTGGTCCCCTCTTGGCCCTCCTCTATTCCAACAATGCATTTAGTTGTCAGGTTACACACATCTGACTGCAGTTTTTTCGCAGCAGTTTCCAAAGTAAAGACTGTAGAGCTCCACGCCGTGGTAGACTGCTCGAGGTCGTCCAAACGCTCGGAATGCTGTGCATTAGCAGTCTGTAAGGAGCTAGCCGTAGAATGCAACTCTTGGCGGATAGAAGTTATTTCTTGCCAGAGGACAGCAGTTTGTGTATCTATTTTCGTGCCCAATAGTTCAATCGCTGTCATAATTTTCTCAACCGAATCCGAAGAAAGTTGCTGTGCATCACCCTCAGTGGTAGCCTTCTTGCTAGCTGTAGCAGGTTTCTGTGAGCGACTAGCCATTTTTAAACGAGGAGGAAAACAAAACTTTTAAACGCGTTTTCTTGCTGCCTTAGTCCTTCAATTAGTGATGTTAAACTTTTCGGATAAATATTTATCTATCAATATGGCTTCTGCAAGTATGTAAATATAATGAAAATGAAATTGCTCGCTGAGCTCCAGGACCTCACAGCCTCACGTGTCGAACGTCAACCGGAAGTTCCCATGCAATTGTTTCTTAAACATACCTTTACCTATCTTATCTTATCCTATGTTATCTTACGTTATGTGAAATGTCGCTATTTACATCTGACAGATAGCCCATCTCCACAGCCATCTCCAGAACCCCAGGGATGTCACTCAGCTGGTCCAGCACATCACTAGGAAATTTGACCTCATCTTCATCAAGTCTCGGTCGCAGGGGCACCCTCATTATCCCCGTACGAATAGTGAGCCTCAGAGTTTCCATTCCTCTGTTGCTTGCAGATGTGAGCTGAGCTCATGAAGTCGTTCCAGAACTGCTGGCACCAGTAATGAGCATAGCACTTGGCATCATAGGTCATCTTATTGTAGTTGCTTATATCGTAATTATTGAATTTTTCCATTTTTTCAATAACAAGAGAAGGGGACAAAAACGGTGGTGTTGGACCCATGACCAGCTGAGATGAGGGGGCCTGCACCAGAACGTGAGGCAGAGGGGTGGGATGAACTACGGCTGGGGCTGAAGATGGTTCTGGAGCTGGGCTAACTGGTGAGGCTACGCATGGGGATGAAGGAGGGGAGTCCATAAAAAGAGATGGAGAAGGAGGTAAAACAAAAGAGGATGGGACTGGTGAGGGAACTAAGAAGGAAGTTGATGATAAGGCTGGTGAGTAGGGCTCAGGGTGCGACGTTGTTGGGACTCGATGCAGGATGGTAGCGATCCCACATGGGTTGAATCGAAGGGGTTACTGGAGAATAGCAGCTTTTGTAAGTTCTTGGTATATGGCCCCCTTCCATCCTTTAGGTTTCCTCCTTCGTCCTGATAAAAGAATGACGGTACAATTATGCAAAATAAAGTGTAACAATACAAGAGTCAAATCAATTGATGGCTGTTAGTGACAGACAGACAGCACACTTGGCAGTCAGTACTGCACATTGAGAAAAATACTGCCGTCTCATTGTCTCATTGGAGACAGGAAACGAATGCTTGGGAGACTTACGCGCTGGTCTCGGATTGGGCTGCCTGCATTTCCGTAGGGGTACTTCACCTATAAAAACACACCAGTCAGTGCACAGATTGCCTGATATGCAGAACAGCATTTACTATAGAGAATAGCAACGCTGGAAAGGTTCATGTGCACCAAGGCTAACAGCCCACTCAATCCAAATGCTGGCATCAGGAACTGACTATTCAATCAAATCATTTACTGTATATAAGTAAGTGAACTTTATTGTCATTCACACCATACAACAGTACAACAACGGAAGCATAGCTGAACAAAATTGCATACCTCCAGGCTCAATGTGCAGACATAAAAAGACAGGTGCACATAGTCAACATATGGATAACACAAAGAAAATTTCACTTCTTACACAGAAGTAATTAAGACTGTGTAAGACAGCATAAGGCAGCACAGGACAGACACTAAATATACAAACCAATATACATATATCTTGCGCCTTCCATAAATTCCATTATTTCTTTACTCTCAGGGTACCTAAAGTAAGAATTCTGCCTTTTCTGATTTACATTATGGGGACATATTCACCTGTTATCTTACTATTTCACAATGATTATCTGTGATGTTTAAACACATCACAGCAGCAGAATTAACCGATTCCATTATACAATACAGTAACCATATGGATTAGAGCCCCGTATGTTTACCGTTTCATGGTAACAAACACGATCTATTACTGTAAGTAAAACTCCATCCATCCCTTATGAACATTTTATTTTTAAGTATTCCAAGACACACACTTCCAAAACAAGATGATTGTCACAGAATACAAGACTCAACAACACCAGACAGCCCTATTCTGACTTTCATTCTTCAAGTGTTGAGTTACTCTGGCCATCGTTTTGCCATTCTTACCGGGGCTAATGGAACCAGGGTTGTTTTCTGGAGCAATCCACACAAGTTTCGGGGTGACAATGAAACAATTAAGACGGACCAATTAGTGCTGGGCTGTTTATCGGATATTTACGGAATATCGATATATTATCAAAACCAGATAAAGGAGGACACAATACAGTTTATATCGACATAATTTGGTCGTTTGTTAAAATCGGGCGCTATTAAAGACTTTGAATATAATTCCTTCCCCTTTTAGAAGTAACGCGAGAGCTGCGGTCCCGACGTTGCACAGACTCCCAGAATTCACAGCGAAAAGCGACCCATGCAGTTAGGATTCATGGGGGTTTGATGGAGGGCTTAATGCAATGGGACAGATAATATGTCACATGTGGTTTTCATTTAAAACTGAATATTTACCACACTTGAAGGAAATTTTCATGTATTGCTAATCTTCCTAAAAATACAGAGGTGGATCTATGCACTTATGCCGATATTATGTTTTGTTTACCCATGTTTACAGTTTTATCCTTAACATAGCCTCCACGGGTTTGCTCTAAAGACATCTCATTTCATTTACACAATGGGTGTGTCCGAAATCGCGCACTTGCCTCAGTGCACTGAGATGTAGGGCGTAGTGCGCACTGCGCACTTCCTCCTGTAGTGCACACTACCATGGGTAAGTGCTGTCATAAATGGAACACTAACGTTTTGCACTTACCGGAAGTGACGGACTAGCATTTGATCGCGATTTTCCAGCGCCCCAAAATATTTGCCGTGTTTTATTTACAATGAATTTCCTTGTGGTTTTATTTGCGTGTATATAACTTATCTACGACCGCCTAACCGGCTAAAAAACTGCTAACATTTACGTGTGCGAACTCTTCTAAGCCGATATAATCGCAAACTCAAAATTATCTATAACTGTCGTCAGAGAGTGACAGGCTACACACCGAAGTATACATCAGTAAAATAATTTTATTAATGTTACATTTATATGACGCAGTTGCCTCCGAATGAGCTTGCGTGTCTGTGCTGTCCGCCATTATTTAAACTTGCCGAAAGTCCCTCCCCTTCCGCTACGTAGTCAAAATGGCGTCCGTTTAGTTTTTTTTTTTTTTATTATTAAGTCTTTGCACACATTTACAAACTCTCATCAGGAGTTAACATTAGTGCAACAACATCATGAGAAAAAAATTTGGAAGAATAGGGAAAAAGGAAAAATAAATACATAAATAAATAAAAATAAAACAATATAGAAATGTGAAGGCCATTCTTTGACATCTAACCTTTCCCTTTCTGACAACACGTTAATATACATGCGGCTTACTTGGTACACCAAATGAAACACAATCATTTAAGGGATAGAAACTGGGTTACATTCTCACATATCAATACTGCAGCATTACATGACTCCTTCAGTAATTCTAGGGATGAAAGAAAAGACTTCAGTTCAATCTTCAACCCACTTAGGGAAGGTCTTTTGTTTTGCCATTTACACTTATGGATGTGGTATTTGCCCATAATTATTACCACATTGTAAAGCATGGCAAGCTCCTTAGACAGAATATCAGTATTGTATAAAACCTGTGTTATGGTCAGTGGGGTCATCCCATCTATTCCTACACTCATCCAGTTTACCAGATCCTGCCAGAATTTAGTTGTTACTGAACAGGAAAAAAACAAATGCTCAATACTTTCTTCCTCACGTAAACAAAATCCACATGGCTCCACCTCAAAACCAAATCTTTTTTTAAGCATTTCTGCTGCTGGGTAATAACCATTGATTATTTTAAATTGCATTTCTTTAACCTTGGGGGGGATAGGCCATTTCAAAAAATGTGTATATTCGTTCGTTATTTTAACATTTCTCCCTTTTAATTTTGTGTTACTATTAACATCGTGAAATAGTTTATTTTTAAACATTACTTTTATGATTTTATTATTACACTTTTTATTAGTTAAAGGAATCTGATTTAGCTGTAAAGAAGGTAAACTTATTTGTCCCTTAGAGTAATATAAATAACCCTGTATCAAACTCAACAGAGGTAAAGGTATCACATTACAAACTTTGTTATATTCTCTAAGGGAACACTGAATGTTAAATTTGGCATTGAAAACACCTATTCTGAGAAACTGCCCCTTCTCATCAAGTAAATCTGTTATGAAGATAATGTTTTTTTCATACCACTCTTTAATGAATAATGATTTCCTATTAATTGTAATGGTCCTGTTATTCCACAAGGTGGAGCCATGAGGCGTGAAGTTATGGGCAAAAATCATCTTCCAATAATATAAGGCTTGCTTATGATATTCTGACAGTTTGACAGGCAACTTCAATACATCAAAATCACATTTCAGGAGAAAATCCAACCCTCCCACCCTTTTGAAGATATTTTTAGGGATATGGAACCATATGGAGTCGGGTTTTAAGAGGAAAGCTTTTATCCAGTTTATTTTAAATGCTCCAACCATCGATTGAAAATCAATTGTCCTTATACCTCCTTTGGAGTAATCTTTGATGAGTTGTGATTTTCTAATGTAATGTGTTTTATTGCGCCAAATGAACTGATAGATTATGGAGTTAATCTTTTTAATACTTTTCGGGGTAATGTATAATGAATAGGCTGGGTAGACCATCTTAGAGACACCCTCTGATTTGGATAATAAATTGCGTCCAAAAATTGTGATATCTCTCATCAACCAATGATTTAATGTTTTGGACATACCTTCAATTTTGTCTTTTAGGTTTTTTGACTCTCTAGTTTTGATATCTTTGTTTAAATAAATGCCCAAATATTTTACTTCATTTTTCACTGGAATCGTCCTTATGCTATTTTCCAAACAATCATAAAGTGGTAGAAGTTCACATTTCTTTAGATTCAGATACAGGCCTGAAGCTTTAGAAAAAACTGAAATTACCATCAATGCTTTCTCAAGTATTAATTTATCCTTCAAAAATATTACTGTGTCATCCGCGAACTGACATATTTTCAGTTCAGTATCAAATATATTTATTCCTTCAATGTCTGGATGGTTCACTATGAGGTAGGCCATTAATTGAGTGCAAAGAATAAATAATTTTGGAGAAATTGGACAACCTTGCCGAATTCCACAGGATACGTCTATTCTAGGTGTTATGCCTGGGTTGAGAGAAACATAACTATAGATCTGGTTGTAAAACAGTTTGATCACTTTGCAAAACTTGTTTCCAAAACCAAAAAGTTCTAAAGATCTAAATAAAAAATCATGGTCTATTGAATCAAAAGCTTTAAAAAAATCAATAAATAATATTAAACTTTCTGTATTAATAAAGGATCGGTAGTCTATCATATCTAATATTAATCTTATGTTATTATGAATCTGCCTTCCTTTAATAAATGCTGACTGATACTCGTCAATTAGTTTTGTTAAGACGCTTTTAATCCTATTTGCATATGCTAAGGCTAATAATTTGTAATCGTTACATAAAAGTGTTATGGGTCTCCAATTATCTAGCACTTGTAAATCTTTGTTTGGTTTGGGCAATAAAGTTATTAATCCCGTTTTCATTGTTGGAGATAATTCTCCATTATTTAAACAATCCAAAAAGGCTTTAAATAACAAATCTTTAATGTCTTGCCAAAAAGTCTTATAAAATTCAATCGTTAGGCCATCAATTCCAGGCGATTTTCCATTTTTCATTTGTCTCAGGGCTGTTTCTATTTCGGATATATTCAAATCTTCTTCTAACCATAATTTATCTTCCTCTTCTAATTTCTTAACCTGGTCTTTGATCATATCAAAAAGAATATCTGCATTCTCTTTTTGGATCCTTGGTTTATACAAATTGCTATAAAATATGCTAATTTCCTCACTTATTTGTTTTGGGTCCTCTAACATAGTTCCATCCTTACTCAATTTAGTTATTTTTTTCTTTGTTTGTCTACGTTTCTCTAGACCATAGAAATAAGATGAATTTTTTTCTCCATGTTCAATCCACTTTGCTTTAGACCTTACATATGCTCCTTTAGCCTTAATCAGGTACAAATCATCTAGTTGTTTTTGTAAGGATTGTAAGCTTTCTGACTCTTCTTCAGTCATATAAGGTTTACTACATAACAAATGTATTTGTTCAATTAGATTTTTCTGTTTACGTATGTGTAGGGCAGATACTTTCTTTCCTGATTCTATAGCTAGTTGTTTAACACTATATTTAAACCATTCCCATTTGCTGACATTAGTCATCATCATATTATCAATTTCTAAACTAATTCTTTTAACTTGTGTACAGAAGTCTTTGTTCTGTAATAAACTATTATTAAATTTCCATATGTTCCCAGATCTTTGTTGTTTACGTAAAGATAATGAGAGACTTATCAGACAATGATCAGTAAGTGGGGCTGATTGGGTTTCACATTTAGTAACATATGATGATATTGTTTGGGAGACAAGCCAATAATCTAGTCTTGAACACACGTTCTTATTTGTTGGACTAAACCAAGTATATTTCTTTGTATTAGGGTTTGTCATCCTCCAATAATCCATCATATTAGTAGCCGTACAAAAGTCACAGATAATGCTATCGTATTCTGGTTGTTCCCCTCTCTGTGGTTGTCTGTCAAGCCATGAGTTAGGTGCCAGGTTAAAATCGCCTCCAGTTATTACCTGAGTAGAACCATACGTATTGCTCCAATGTACAATCAATTTACTTAGATTTACCATCATGTTTCTATTTAGAGACCTGTTGTTGTAACCATACACGTTAATAAGAATAATTTTCTGTTCACAGACGTCTACCAACACCATAATCCAATGTCCTGCTTCATCACTATTATGATCAATAACTTTCCCTGCAAAATTGTTAAACAAAATCATCACTCCTGCTGAGTGAGCAGTACCATGTGAATAAAGAATACCTTCTCCCCATTGATGTTTCCAAAACGTTTCCTCTTCCTTACTAGAATGTGTTTCTTGTAAAAACAGAATGTTTGCCTTGATTTCTTTGCAAAATAAAAAAATGGCCTTACGTTTAACATTGTCTTTTAAGCCTCGAACATTTAAAGAGCTTATTAGAACAGCCATGCAGAAGTGAAGAAAAGAGAACAACAAAATACAAAACAAGAACAAAACTGGCTTCTTTGACACTTACGAGAAGAAAAGGAAATCTTCAAGCAGGAATAAGCCTAGTGTCCTGCATATGTCATTTTTAACAGTACTCAGCCACATTACCAAAATACTACCCCCTCTTTGTAAGTAGCAACTATAACTCTCTGTAGCTCAACATATAGCTAAAACATTACTTTAAATGTATCTCACGGATCAATTCTTTTACCGGCTATTATTGCATAACCCTCCTTCAGGAATGCTCTTCTGCCATCATTTCGAGCTTCCTGTACCTTGGGCCACAGCTTGATCCGAGCTTCACGGTCTTCTTTGGAGAAGTCCTCTTTAAATTTTATGTTCAGTTCTTTGCAGACCCTGGCCTCTTTGGACTTCCTCCATACTTCGTCCCTAGCCGTCCTCATGCTAAACTGAATAATGATTGGTCTAGGCACTTTATTGTTCACAGCATTGTCTTTTTTCCCCAGTCGGTGTACTGTATCAACCATGAGCTGCAATTTTTCCACTGACACAGGAACCACTCTTGTTAGAATGCCAATTACTGTTTCGCGTGTATTCTCATTTTCTTTCTCTGTCAGGCCCAGTATTCTGAGGTTCCATCTTCTGCGATACCGTGCGCTTTCCAGACAGCTCTCCTTTAATTCTTTGTTTTCCTTCACCAGCGACTCCATCTTTGTCTTTACTTTGTCAATTTCCTCTTTATTTTCTTTGGTTGCCTTTGTGTTTGCCTCAATGCGTTGTTCAAAGGCTTCCAATTTCTTGTCGAGCGAATCAAACCTTTCCTCACATCTTTCTGTGAAGGCAAGTAAGATTTCATATATGTTCTCAATGCTCACCTGCTTCCCGGTAGTTTTGCTTTTCATTTTTTTAGGGTTGGGACTTGGTAACGGAGTGTGGTCGCCCGTGGGTCTTGCCCTATCTTGTTGAAGTTCCATCTCTCCTATTTCTTCACCCTCACATACTTCCTGCATTGCAGCGAGGTTGTAATCATGGTCGGAAAGGCTACCTGTTAGCTTAGGATTAGCCATTTTTATCGCTCTAGATTTATCACTATGTCCGTCTGAAGGTCTTCCAAAGTAACTTCCAGGGGGGTTTCACTTTCCTTCTATTTCCTTCTGGAGTAACTGTTCGTCGGTGAAGTACTTTTCAGGACATCTAAATCACGTTTCTAAATCAGACCCGCAGATCGTTGAATCGCTTATTCCGCCATCTTCCTCTCCCCCATCGCGAATGGCGCCCGTTTAGTGCGAGTAGTGTCCATCGTTCTGCACTGCGTTTTCTGGCCGTTTTCAGTGCACCATCCGGGTACTTTCAGTGCACTTAATTTTGGCTTATGGTGCGTTCCATTTGCCCTGGGAACTCGGATTCCGAGTTGGATTCCGAGTTTCAAAGCCGGAAGTGACGACATGCGCGCTCCCGTTTCTCGGAGATCCGAGAATGATCTCGGATAACGCAGAGGATCCCGAGTTCAGAATCGAAGATGGCTGCGCCCTTTATCAACAGAAGGGAAAGTTGTAGTTTTATCCTGTTTAAGCACTACTTCTCATTTCTGGCTCATTAAATCGGTCGCACACACTATACCGTCCAACTTATCTGTGGACGTGTTGCTACGGAGTTTTATACGTGAAGCACCGCGCGAAATGTGTTATCAAGTGATATGGCTAACAATGGCTACCAATTAACCGGTCTAGAATTGGATTTCATGATTAGTCGGATTATTTGTCGGATTTAAGGTAGTTCGGGCTAATTGTAAGTGAACGAAAATAAAGGCCATTTAAACTGAGGTACCTTAAATCCGACAAGTTGTCCGGCTAAGCAAAAAATCTTGCTTTTTCATATGGGTCGATGGTATTGCTACTTCTTTGGCAAATGGAACGTATCCAACTCGGTTTTTCCGAGTTTTTACCGGATGTGACGTAATCTCGGATTCCGAAAATCGGAATCCGAGGCAAATGGAATGCACGATTAGTTGTCAGTGTGAACGCACTACGCCCTAAAATCGCGCACTAAAAGTGCGCAAGTGCGCGATTTCGGACACACCCAATGACAATAAAGCTATCTTTATCTTATCTGAGAGTGGAAGAAGCAAAATGACGCAATGCTAACGTTAGCATTAGCAAACAGCTGCCTAGTAATCTTTGGAAGTAACACGTTACTATAATTCCACTACGTTTGGCTGTAAGGAGTAATATAGCTAAATACCCTTTCAAGTTAAATAACACAATTAACAGTACCGAAATTTAAATGGACTTGTTACTTTTGTCTTTCGTTAAAATATTAAGTTACAAATGCGTCCTGTTCCGCTAATTTCCGGTTTATGATCTCACGCCATCCGACCTTACTGACAATTTGTCAGTTGTATTGTTTCGCACTGTCACAGCTGCAACACTAAAATGATATAACTACCAGGCATTGGCATTGTCTCCGCGATCCTTGAAAATCCATCGTCAAAGCATCTCTGTTGCAGAAACATCGTTACCGAACATTGATTCGACATTCCCCCGATGTCTGCGCCATGTTTCTCAACAGCGAGGCGACGTTAATGTGCTCACTATGCTACCTATAGCCCACTGTTATTTTTCCTTATTTGGCTTTATAACCCACAACAGGTTTATAGTATATATGTATTCCTATAGGGTAGATGTGTTCTGTTAGCCCTACATGCAGGCATACTGTTTAAAAGCACATATATAGAAACAATCCATTACAACGTTTACTGTTTGATATTGACAACATGACAGAAACAGAAACACTAGGTTTAACATTTATGCTGAAGTGATTATAACACAGCAATACTGTCCGATAGTGGTGGGCGGATCGATCCAAATATCGATAATAATGTTGGTATTTATATTGATCAATACCAGTTTAATGAGATCGATACTTATAAGTTTCAATCTCTCTCCCGAATGCACCGCAGCTGTGTGTTCGCGCTGCTGCTCTCAATTGCTGCTCCCAGCTGTCACATGACTCAGCGGCGCCAGGCTAGCAAACAGGCGCGGGCGCACACACATACACACACACACTATAATATTTCTAATAAAGTATTTTAATAGTGGGTCGCTGAGCCATGCTCACAATAATTAACCCTCTGGAGCCTAGGGGTAGGAAACACACTTTCACTGACTGGGGCATGGTCACACATTTCTTCAAATATCATAAACTTAATTCATGACAAATAAATTATTTCTTATATATTTGGTTTGGCAACAAACTCATCTTAATCTTAGTGTACTTTGTAAATATGTCAAATTTATGTGAAGTTTGTAATTTGACATTCAAAGTATAGACATTGCAAAATGCAGTTTGGAACACTTGCAGAAACATTATAAAAGTACATAGTAAGCAATGCTGGCAGTTTGTTTTGATCCCAGATATCTGATCACCAAAGTCTTGGCTACATGAAGATGACTAAATGGTGTAGTTGCAACATTCATTTGGATAAATAAATAAGAAAAACCTAACTCATGTAACTATTTCTGGCTCCTTTCATTGAATATGTAGCAACTTTAATGTGTATGAATGAACCATTGTCACCTGGCCACGTCCCTACCCCCCTTTTATGGCGCTGATGGGGACGTACAGTATCTGGATCGCGTTTCACCATTGCGCTGTTAATCAAATTACCATGCGAATGCGATTTGAATACGCGCTACACGCCCCCGATGCAGGTAAAACAAAGTAAGGTGACATGGTTTACTTTTTTGCCGATTCAACCTAATTTAAAAAACTTTAATACTTCCGTCAATGGATGTTTTGAAAAGAAGACAGATTACGGATTTTTCATGATTCTACATTAAGATTTGTGGGATTCAATAGAATTATAAAGAACATACAATGAATAGAGGAAAAGGAGAATATAGCTTAAAGCAGGGCATGATGAAAGGAGGGGGTTGATTCTAAAATAATACAACTAACAGAAATCAGGAACTGACAGTGTGCGAGCAGGGCAGGGTGACCTCGTCCTAGACAGTTGGAAAAGAGGAACAGATGCTTATTTTAACTTTTGCTTAACAAAAGGGGGCTGCAAAAATGCTGACACAATAAGATGCTGGGAGGGGGGACATGTGCTAACTGACAAACAGAAGCAAATGTAAAAACATGTTGATGTCACGTAGCTGGGAAAATACCAAAAGAGGGGGGAACACGTACCCGGAGGGCTATAAAAAGACAGCCGATAACTATTGTTCGAGCTTCTTACTGTACATGCTGAATGTATGTCAGATAGTCGCTCCCTGATTGTAATCAGTCAGAGAATAAACTGGTGACTTGCAACTACTCCTCGTCTCAGCTGTGAATCTCTTCTCATCCACGGACCCGGTGGAGACTACTTACTCCAACAGATTTCAGCGAGATATAAACTGAAATAGACGCGAAAAGTACGTTGCATCGCCGACGATGCACTCGACCCCAGAGGGTAAAACAGCAGGGATAGTTCGGGGTTTAATCATCAGATGCATGCGTTTATTACAATTGCACTACTACAACCCACACACCGGCACTGCTCACCGTGCACGTCGCCCCGTTTACTCCTCATACACACGGTGGGCGCACGCACACATACACACACACTACACACAACAATAAACATTAACCACTATACATGACATAACACACAGCACATTTATAATCACACAAGCGATTACTTATAACTATTTATAAGCTATCATCAGTCCAAGGAGTGACGCCGATGTTTCCGTTCTGCCTTATTTGCTGTAACTGTAGTTCCGCTTTTTGCCAGCAGGCTGCGCACAGACAGCGTTTCTGTGGGCTGCACATGGTATGTAGTTAGATTAGTATTTCATAACTGCACTGCAGGACATTGCGTAAAATCATTTTCTGCAGTAAGTATTGGAGTGTTTATAAAGGATCTTTTAAAAAATAATAATAATAATAATAAATCAGTTTCTCACAAACACCTCCATTCATGACTGACTGAAATATCAAGGATGAAAGTGATTAGGATCAGCTCAGAGAGCCCATGCCGAGCTGTTGCTAAAGTAGCAGCAGCCAACTTTAAACCAATGTTAAACAAATACTAGTCTGAAAACAATCAGTCATTAAAATTAATCAGCTTGCTAAGTTGTGTTTCCTTTAATAATATAAATGTTATAGAAAAATGGAAACCCCACGCTCTCCGCGAATATTAATCACCAAGATTTATAAAAACCGCAACTGTACTGAAAAATAACGTTGCTTATGAATGTTGGCAAGTAAAAAGTATTTGTACTTTGTGATCAAGTGCCATTCTTGGCACATCACACAACGACGAAATGTGTCCTCTGCATTTTAACCCATATGTGACATATTAGTGGGCGGCTATATTATTTAGCTTCATTCTTAAAATAATAATACTAATACCAATAATAATAATAACAAAACCAAATATCCTGTAAATTTTAGAATGTGAAATGGTCGTTGACCTCGAACGGTTCTGCGTACTCATTGTTTTTTTTTTTTTTTTTTTCGTTTCTTGTTTTAAGAAACTGAAGCCACCCAATCAGCGTGCCAATGGAGTGACGTCAAGCGAAGGTTCAGAGAGATTCTAGAATTTATAGTTATTGCTACGTATATCTGGAAGCAGAAGCTGTAATTTTTTTTATTTCTCTCAGTCTTGATTTGGGCTTAGTTGGTGATTACTGTTCCTGTTCAATTCCTTTAAATAACTTCGGCAATGGCTCCTTTCAGTCGCTTGCGTAGTTTTCTACGCACTTGTCTGAGAAGCTTGAAGCGTTCCAACTTTCGTGTGGGCAAATCCACTGCACCATGCTCAAGTGTTGCAACGGGGGTTGCTATAAATGGCAACGCCCCTGCAACGGTCGGGAGTGGCATCCACCTCCCCAGTGGACACGGGGATCACGGGGATCAGTGGGCGGCAGTTTGGGAGAAAATTACAGCCCTCGAAGACGAGGTGGGCCGTTTACGGTCCGAGATCTCCCAGCTTGCCGGTGCCCTGACTCACCCAAATATGCCCCGGAGCAGTTCGGAGACCACTCTTATAGTCCCCACTTCAGCTCCAAGCTGTTTCCCGCCCCCTCCTCCTCCTCCACCGCCTCCTCCTCCACCGCCGCCTCCTCCTCCTCCGCCTGCTAATATCCAGGGCCCGAAGCAGAAGAGGAGTCATCCTCAGGGAAGTGGCACAGGACCCACCAATGGCCCCAGCATGGTGGATGTTCTGGCGGAGCTGCCGCACATTAAACTGCGCCCAGTGCAGAGGTCGCCAGGTGGGACGCCAGTGACCAGGAGGGGACCGACGCAGGGGACGCCCATGCCCTCAGAGGACTTTGCTGCCATTTTAGCAGAAGCACTGAAGAAAAAGTTTAAGCATCAGAACCACTCTGATGAGTAAGAGCAGCAGTCCTCTGAGGCCTTTAAACCTTTTTTACTTAAACTTTTTTTACTTAAATTTTTTATACTTATAACATTTTTATACTTATATCATTTTTATACTTAAGATTTTTATACTTATATACTTTATATACTTAAACTTTATATACTTATACTTTGTGTACTGATTCTATATACTTATTAATAAATAATATATTTATATCACTATTATTTTTAAAAGAGTTGCTGATTTTGTAATACTGCTGCAGCATTCTCCACATGCTAATCACTGCCCCACATCGAATTGGCACTTTGATCAGCCACGAATCACTTCACTACCCCCTGTTGAATGTTGCATCGTATGTTGTTAGATATTTCGTAGTAGTAAGTACTTCATTATTAGGCTGCACAATATTGGAAAAGATGTATTTCTGCAATGAGTATTGCAGTATTTATTTAAATTGAAAATGCTTAAAACAAACCAATTTCTCACAAACACATCTATTCATGAGTGATTTAAACGGCAAGGATGAAAATGATTAGGATTACCTCTTATGATTAGCTCTTGCCAAAATAGGGCTTGTAAACTTTTGTGGTACTCAGAATTAACCCAAACAACTATGACTCTATAATCCTCTATAATCACTCTCACTCTGTCACACTTGAATCAAACTCCAGACCTCACATGTAATGAGCAAAGTTTTCTTCTTTATTCAGCAATCCAGCATAGTGTTCCAGCCACACTCGGGTACAATGCGCAATGTACCCCGCACCCAGAAATCAGCAGGTTAATATACTATAAGACGAATTCCTCTATATGGACTTCTAAGTCCTGATTGGTTACCAAACATCTGCAAACCAGGTTTCGAACATACAACAAACATAATACGCCACCTCTATTGGTCTACTTCAAGGATGTTCAACTTCCAATCCTCGTTAGGCCTAGGCCTCCTATGAGTCCCACACATAAGCCTGTCTATCCAGTGTTGGAGTCAAACTCCGCCGGGTCCGTTGATGAGAAGAGATTCACAGCACAGTCGAGGAGTAGTTGCAAGTCATCAGTTTATTCTCTATCAGGTTGCAAGCTGGGAGTGACTATCTGACATACATTCAGCATGTACAACAAGATGCTCAATTTACAAGTCTCAGGTCTGTCCCCTTATAGGCCTTCTGGGGTGTCGCCCCCTCCCCTTCTCGGTAACTTTCCCTTCGCGTGACTACAACACTTCTTAACATTTGCTCTAGTTAGCCAGTGAGTACATGTTCCTAATTGATCAGTAAGTACGTGTTTCCTTCTTTTGTTAAGCATAAGCAAAAATAAGTATCCGTTCTATGGTGGGTTCCTGTTTTCCTCGTGTCTCGGGCCAGGTCGTCCTGACCTGCTGGCGTACCGTCAGTTCCCAAATTCTCCAAACTGGGTGGGGTGAGATCACCCCGTCCTATCAAGCTAGTATTGTTTTCCCAAATCTGCTGTCTTCATTATGTTAGTCATATTTTTAGAATCAGAAAGAAAATTATAATATGATTAACCCCTCAATTTCCCCCTTTTGATCTCCGAAAGGAGATCACCCTGTTTTTTTTTTTTTTTTTACTGATTATTTTACTCATTTATCATTTTTATTCCTGCTAAGAGATCCCCTTACAGGCGAGAAAAATCGGTCTCCACAAGAAGAGTACCCCCTTCGTCCTGCTCGGTAGGCAGGAGAGGCATCATCGGCACATGGGGGCTATCTCGCTTCTCTATCGCAGTGGTAATAAGGCGAACTGACAGTGCGCGTATACAAGGAATACAGCAACATCCACAAGTAACTATAATAGCAGTAAAAGTAGCAATGGATATTAACATCGAAGCCATCAAACCTTTCCATTTACCAAACACGGAGGTCAGCCAGTCATCCCAGAGGTCAGAAATCCCGGAGTGGTCATGCATCGTTTTGGAGAGGGTCCGGAGACCCTCAAGTGCCCTGGTCACGGAGCCGTCTGGTGCGGTGTTATTAGGGATATAAGTACAACAAACTTCCCCGAACATCGCGCACACCCCCCCCTTTTCAGCTAGTAACATGTCTAGTGCCATCCTGTTCTGCACGGCCATCAGAGAGGTCGGACCTAACTGTTCCGCCAGGCCCGCCACTGCGTCTCTAGTTAAATTTGAGAGGCGCAAAACATTGTAATGAACATAGTTAATACGATCCACATTTTTGTTGGGGGTGATAGGGAATAAAGCCGCCACAATGGGAAGGTTCTCAAATCCCGCGGCTACCTGGTCGGCTAATTTAAACTCATCTGGCACTCCCCTCGGTATTCCTATGGCGTCTATGTATGTTGGGGAATCCACCGTGGGGTCAAAATTGGAAGCCCCCCGTCTGCGTCTAGTAAAGACACACCTTTGCTGTGCTGCTGTAGGTGCGGCAGTGCCGAAGACCAAAGTATCGGGGCGTCCTCCTATCAGAATTAACGGCGCCCCTAGTCTCACCATGGCACACGTCCCTTGGCCGCTGAGAGGCATCCTAACAAATAACTTATCACGTCCACAGAACCAATAGAGACCCGAACGGGGCAAATGCCCGATAATGGTGTCACAGGAACCATTGTAGATGGTCCTGTAGCACCACTCGCTAGGCATATCCCCAATATACGGACCGGTGCCTGTAAAATTAAAACAAAGGTATTCCCCTCTGCGGGGAATAAATGGTCCCGCTTTGATCCTGGGGTCAATCGGCGGAAAGAGGGATGCTAACGCTGCACAATTCTCTGGGTTGGATTCTCGTGTCAAGGCTATCATACAGCCATATCCCCAGGGGTCTGAGACATGCAATGGGGCCGGCTCAGTATAGAGCTGGGGTCTGGCCGAGGCACAGGCCACACAGCCCTCCATCCGCTGTTCCTTTGCTGTCTGCGCAATCCAGGATAACCAAATGTTACCCTCCTTATACCCTGTGGTCAAACCCAAAATGTCCAACGGATTTAGCCTAGTATAATCTATCTGGAACACTCTGGACTCATTGGCGAGCGGGGATAGGGTAGCAGGTGATTGTATCTCTGGACCTCCCGGAAGTTGTGAAACCTCTCTGGGAGGGTCAACAAACCGGATGTGTATTATACCCCAGGGGTCCACTCCGGTTATGTCGACCCCCAACAGGGCGATCAGGTCATCCCCTGCTATTGGCGGACGATAATACTCCCCTAGAGAAAGCGCCAGTGGATTAAGGCCGACTTTCCCCGTACCAGCCACCCTAGAGAGGGTGACGTTGGTCCACCAATCTTTATTAAATTCCGGACCAACGGGCACCCAGTGCCCTGTATACTTAGCCACCATATCCCAATGTTCACACCCCGCAAACCACCCCTTCACCCAGGGACGACCAGAGCCACATAAAGACTGATAATACCAGTTGTGGCAAAGCCACACATCATAACCCTGGTATGATGCATTTTGCTCCTGGCAATCTATTACGTCACATAAGTCAAACACAAAGGTGGTGGGGGCGCCTCTGATGTACTGGAACTGCAGAGGCGCCTCTCCCCCTAAACCCACGCACTCCGGATGGCTGGCCTCTCCAATCTGGCCAATGGAAAGTAATATAATCATCTGTAATTTAAGCATTACACCGAATACATTGGTTTCCCACAGAATTCCCCTTTTCATGTTGAATCTCTGCCTTCTGGTCCTGATATTCTGAAGCAGACGAAGTGTTGTTTTTCTTCAATCAGTCAGGGGTGGACTACCCTGCTGATCTACTCAGGCCAAGGGATTATTCTGCCCTTCCGTAGAGACCTGAGTCACGTCTAGTTCAGCCGAACTGACGCTCTGTGTGTCTTCCCTAAGGGCCGTCTGGATTTCTGCTGTGGTCCTGCCTGGCTCCTCCGCAGCTGCACACTGGCTCCAATGGAACCACGTGTCGCCTTTGCCTTTCAGACGAACCGCGTGTGACGTCCTTTCTGTAACCTGGAAGGGACCGGTCCACCTGGGCTCTGACCACTTCCGTTTGATGACCTTCAGGAGGACCCACTCTGCCGTATGTGGTTCGTGTGGGTGATTCTCGGCCCTTGTTTCCTGGATCTGTTTGGAAAAATCTGCAACGAGAACTTGTAACCCATCATAATATGCCTTATGATTTCGTTCCCCCTTTTGATCAGGGGTAAATGATAGCCCTCTCTGGGGTCCTGGAAACTGTCTCCCTGTCTGAAGCTCAAAGGGGGTGAACCTGGTCCCCCTATTTATGGAACACCTCACTGACATCAGTGCCATCGGTAAAGCATCAACCCAATTCATTTTAGTCTGCGCGCAGATTTTTGCCAATTTTTGTTTTATTGTTTGGTTCATTCGCTCCACTTTTCCCTGAGATTGCGGATGATACACAGTTCCGAACGCGTGTCTCAATCCCAACGCTTTCTCCACCGTCTGCAGATCCTCATTCTTAAAATGAGTTCCATTATCCGAGCGAATCTTATTTGGAAAGCCGTGCCTCGGTATATACTGATTGATCAGACACTTTATTACAGACGCTCCGTCCTCCTTTTTGGTGGGCCATGCTTCTGGCCACCCTGAGAATGCATCCACACACATCAACACATATCTGAGCCCTCTCACTGGAATAATCATATCAGTGTAATCTATGATAATTTCTTCCCCCGACTTTGTACATGTTGGGAACCGTCCTTTTTCCGGCTTGACCGTGGGTCGCGGGTTATGAAAGGTACAGGTCACACAACCCTGAACGTGTCCCTGCACCATGTCTTTCATAAACAGATGCCACCATACAGTCAAATTTTCTAACATCTGTTTCACCCCCACATGACCAACCCCGTGAGCCTCTGCAAAAATCGTCTGACGAATGCCAGGAGGAAGAGCTGGTTTTCCTTCCTTATTCTGCCACATCCCCCCCTCCCTGCATCCCCCTTTTTCGAGCCACATAGTTTTCTCCTCTGGAGTGGCTCTATCCTGCTCTTGCTTCACTTTCTCTAGGGTTAGTCTATCGCTCAGCCTAACTTCCTCCTCTACCGTGACCATCTGTTTGGTCACCTGGCATCCCGCTGCCCTCTTTGCTTCCTCATCTGCTACCTGATTTCCCTTTGCTGTCATTGTGCCTGATCCTTCATGGCCCTTACATTTTACTACTGCTACTTTTTTAGGAAGCATTAGGGCTTCTGCCAGCTCTTTCATCTCTGCTTCGTGTTTTATTGGCTTGTTTCCCGCAGTCAAAAATCCTGCTCTCAGCCATTGGCTAAGTTCCACATGCACTGCGCCTACCGCGTATGCTGAGTCTGAGTATATTGTGACTTCTTTTCCGTCTGCTAATTTTAGCGCCTCAATCACGGCTATCACTTCTGCCCTTTGAGCTGACTGGGTTCCTTCCAGCCTTTCTGCCTTCAAGGTCACGTAGTCTTGACCCTGTCTGGCCACGACTGCGTATCCTGCCTGCAATCCTCCTATGTCTGTTCTAAAACAACACCCATCTGTGAACCAGTCCTCCGTCCCCTCTATTTTTTCTGCTTCCAAATCCAGCCTCACCTTTTCTTCTTTCTGAACCCGGTACTCACACACATGTGGTTCTCCCCCGCTCATCCGGTCGGCCATGTTAATTCCTTCATGGGAAAAATTCAGATTAGGTGCTTCTAGTATTTTACTAAGTCTCTGCTGCCTGAGTGATGTCATGGTAAACGTTTGTGAGTTTACATAGGCCACCACGCTGTGCGAGGTCAAAATATACAGCGCGTGTCCCATTACTATATGTGCTGTTTTCTGAATAATATTGGCCACTCCTGCTGCGTGTCTTGTGCATGCAGGGTGTCTTTTTTCTGCAGTGTCAAGTTTTACACTGACGTACATCAGCACTCTCCTTTCTCCCCCTTTTTTCTGAAACAGGATGGCGTTCACAACGTCACCCGTTTCAGAAACATCCAAATGGAGCGGGTGCAAGTAATCTGGGAGGGCTAGGTCTGCCGCCTGGGCTAGTCTTTGCTTTAAGGTTATAAAAGCCTCCTCTGAGGCCTGATCACAATTAAGGGATGCACTGAGGCGACGTAGGCCGTGCTCTCGGACCAGAGCCCTCAGGGGCTGTGTGAGCCCCGTGTAATCTGGAATGTAAGTGCGACTGTACCCTGTGAGGCCTAAAAAGGACAACATGTCTTTTACTGTAGTGGGTTTTGGGTGATGCAGGATAGCTGAACGATGAGCTGGGGAGAGACCTGTCCCTGCGCTGGACAACACTCGACCTAAAAAAGGACACCACTGTCCGCGCAACCTGCAATTTATCTTTACTGACCTTGAACCCTTTTTCCAACAGTCGGAGCAATACTGACTGAGTAGCCTGTAGGGCCACCTCCGATGTTGGGGCAGCAATCAGGAGATCATTCACGTATTGGACGAGGGTAACACCGTCTGGGAGATGACATCCCTGGAAAGCCTGCTTTAGGGCCTGATTAAAAATACCTGGAGAAAGGACAAACCCTTGAGGCAGGCGAGTGTACCTCAGCTGACTGCCCTTGTAGGTGAAAGAGAATACGTCTCTGCAGTGCTCTGCTAAAGGGAGACAGATAAAAGCATTTGCCAAGTCAATGCAGGTGAAACATTTCTGTTGTGGGGTCAAATTAGTCAGGGCAACATATGGGTTTGGAACTGGAACAGTGGGGGTCAGCAGGAGGTTGTTTATGGCACGCAGGTCATGGGCCATTCGATACTTTCCTGTCCCGGCCTTTTCCACCGGGAGAATGGGAGTGTTCCACGGAGACATGGAAGGCTCCAACACCCCAGCCTGTAAAAGGCCGTCTATTGTCTCGGCTATCCTGTCCTCTGCTGCCTGCTTATGGGGATACTGTCTGAGCCAGAGGGGGCCTTCCCCTGGCTGAAGTTGAAACTGCACTGGTGCACAAGATATTAGGCCCACATCTGTGGGGCTGGTGGACCACAAGGAGTCTGGTAAAGATGCCAAGAGGGCCGCCGCTTTAGGGTGGTCCATCTTTTCACGCCCAGAATCTCTAGCTATCTGCTCATGCTGCAAGAGGGCTGTGTCCTGTGCTGCGACCTGTATGCAATAAGTACTGCAGTAGGGTGAATAGGAGATCTGTGGGATCTGGGTCTGTACCCAGTCCTTGGTCTCTCTGGCCCGTTTAACCATCGGGCCCAAATCTTTGGCCTGGTGCTTAGGATGGAGGGCTAGAGAGACATGTGGGACAACCTCCTGCCCCATCATGAACCAGGGCACTTGTTCGGGGGAAAGCACTGTGGCTGAGGCTACTCCTTCGGGACCCACGTATATATTCTCAGAGGCAACTTGCCATTGGCGGCCTTCCAGTTGCTCAGTAAACAGTTCCTCATACCACTCAGTATTTTCCCTATCATAGAAAAGGGTCACATGCGGGGTGTCAGGTGGGGGCACATAGGGCTCTAGGAGCGAGATCCAGGGCCGCCACGCTGAGTAGGCCGCCAGGAGGCCAGTCAGGCTGGGCTCCAGTAGGCCCCAATAGATGTCTGCCAGGGCCTGACTCTGGACTGGCTACACCAGCCACTGTCCTGAGCCCATGGTCCGGGCGTCACAACGCAGGCGAGTGCCTTCCGGCAGGGTAACCACCAGTCCATCTGCACAACACAGGATGGAGGCCCCCAGCCTCACCAGCATATCCCGTCCCAGGAAGTTCACTGGAACGGAAGAAGACGGGTGGAGAAAGGTCTGTTTTCCCACCTCGACCTTCACCGGCTTAGTCACTGGTAGTCTCTGTTCCCCCCCCGAGAAGCCCACAACGGTCACTGCTGAGGTAGACAGGTGATGTTGTTCGGGGACCATGTTAAGAATGGAATACGTGGCTCCCGTGTCTTCCAAAATGGCAGTTCTTTGTCCATGACCATGAGGGACCGCATGGAGTCTGCCTCCCCTGCGTCCTGGGCCGCTTGCGGGAACTGTCACTGAGCGGAGGAGGGGTCCCAGTCCCACTCCCCTTCGCCCATCGCCGGATTCTGTCCTCCCGTGGGAGCCGCCTGTGGGTTGGGGCCATCACCCGGTTCCCAGGAGGGCTTCTCCTGCTGCGCCCCCTGCCCGAGACCGGTGCTGGGCAATGCCTGGCCCAGTGTCCTTCCCCCCCACACCTAAAACAGGCACCTGACAGCGGTCCCCTTTGCGGAGTGCCCCTCTCCCAGCCCCGGCCCCTGTTGCCCCGTCCCAAGCCGCCTCGGCCCCTTCTCCATTGTTGTCCCCACCTTCCCTTTCGGTAGGTGGGTGGCCCATTCCAAAGGCCAGGCGGGTATATGGGTAGTCCCTCTGGGTACACCCCCGCCACCATCTGCTTTCCCTGCCCTTTCTTTTTAGTTTCATTAGCTTTTCGCCTTGCTTCGCCCACCTGCAGCTTAAGCCACTGTGTCTGCAGTGCCCTAAGGTCGCTCTCCTCCTTATCTGCTTCCTCCTTTGCCCTCTGCAAATGGTGCACTACGTGCCGGTCCCACACCTGTGAGTCCGCTCCTGGGAGATCTGGGTCGTCCAATATAGCTGCCCTCACTCCCTCTGGGGCTCCCTCCATCACTGCCTGTCTAAACCATTCCCGCTGCACCCCATACTTCCCTGGATGGCACCCGGTGCAACGGGTCCAATCCTCTTTACACTTATCCAAATATTCTCCGGGGTGGAGCTTAGGATCCCATGTAAACTTTGGGATCGCTGCTCCGCTCGGGGCGGGGAATATCTCCCGCATGGTGTCACCCAAATCCATCACCACCGTCCTCAGACTCGCACTGTCTGCATATGTAATAGTCCCTGCTCTGTCTTCTATGTCCTGTAAGGAATGTTTAGTCATGCAACGGGCTGCCACCGCCCGGAAATCTCCCAGGGCAAGCTTCGTGCCCTGAGTGAATTGGTCTAACTTATTCATCCACTGTCCTCCTCCCTCAGCCGGGGGAGGCATTTTATCTGCTAACGCCTGCACATCTCCTATAGAAAAAGGTTTGTATCTCTCCTTTCCATCCCGTGCTCCCTGTAATAAGGGGAGCTGCTTCGGCCTTTTGGAGCGCAGGCCGTATCTATTTTTAGACGGGCCCTGCACCCCCTCTGTGTAGTTATTACTCAGTCCTGGTATCAGTCGCTCCTTTAAGTGTTCGTCGTCAAATTCCTCTAACAGTAGGTCCACCTGTGGTTGTTCCCTCAATACTCTGTCAAAGAACGCTGACTGCTCTAGTGCCCGTGTACAGTCCCGTAATTCTGGCCTGTCTTTTTTCAATTGACTGGGGGGGTCAGCCTCGGCATCCGAGCCCCCAGACATACGCTGCCATGCATCCGTCACCTCCTTCTCCTTACCTTTGTCCCTGCTTGCCCCTGTCACTGCTTCCTTCACCACCTGAATCTGCCTTACTAGGGGCTTCCACACTTTATTTTTAGGAGGTGCCCATCCTCCGTCATCTAACTCTCGATCAAACTTGTGGTCCATTTTAATTGGACCGGCTATGTTAGTATTATTTTATTAGTATTCTTAGTAGTTATTTATTATGGTATATTATTATTATTTTTTTTTATCTATTTATTATTTATTTATTATCTTTCCTATCTATTATTTTTATTTATTTTTATTATTATTTTTATTATTTTTCTTTTAGTATTTTCACCTAGGAGCGCTTTTGCCTCTGGGTGTGGGTTCACCCAACCACACTTAGTGCACCTTTTTATTGTAGTGGAATGTCCTACTATTAAACACCACCAATACATGAAACAACAATTTCACACACACTGAGCCTGCATTCACACGTAGCTTACTGCCGTGTCTTCCCCTGAATAGGGCGCACCTCACAAGCTCAATCCCAGCCAAACCAGCTGGGAGCGAGTGATAAGCACCCAAGACAGGAACAGCCCACAGCGTTGCTCACACACAAATCAGCAGCAATTGCTTTGAGACTCCCAGTCTCGGGATTCCAACCTGGTACTTTTGGGGATTTTACCCCAGGGACTCCAACCCGGTACTTTTGGGTGTTTTAACCCAGGGACTCCAACCCGGTACTTTTGGGATTTTAACCCAGGGACTCCAACCCGGTACTTTTGGGATTTTAACCCAGGGACTCCAACCCGTTTTAGAGAGGGGGACCTTATTCCCTCTTGCCAATCTTGGGTTCGGGGGTCCTGAATTCCCCGGGTATCACACCCAGCTTCTCTACCGCTCGTCAGCAAGTAGTGGGGTTGCCACACCAAGGACAACGCAGGGGTCCCGGACCCTCCGCTCCTTAAGGTCCTACTCTACGGCAGGGTTCCAAACCCTCCGTTCCTTAATATCCTATTTTACGGCAGGGTTCCAAACCCTCCGTTCCTTAATATCCTATTTTACGGCAGGGTTCCAAACCCTCCGTTCCTTAATATCCTATTTTACGGCAGGGTTCCAAACCCTCCGTTCTTTAAAATCCTATTTTACGGCAGGGTCCCGTACCCTCCGTTACTTAAAATCCTATTTTCTCACACACTCTCTTGCTGCATACTCTCCCAAAGCACAATGCATACACATCACACGACACAGTACATAAACCCCATATACACCTGGTACCCGCAGCCTCCTCTTTGTGCTAATTAACAGACGGGCCACTGGACACTTCAAACTGCTTAATTTGAAATTTCCAATATGCAGATTTCGACTTAACTGGCTCTGCTCACCTCTCTCACTCGGGCCCGCAGTTTTCGGTGTCCTAGTAGGCGGCGTCACTTTATCTGAATCCTGGAGAATCTCCTGCTCATCCCGGACGAGCCCCCAAATTGTTGGAGTCTGAGCTCCGCCGGAGTCCGTTGATGAGAAGAGATTCACTGCACAGTCGAGGAGTAGTTGCAAGTCACCAGTTTATTCTCTGACAGATTGCAATCCGGGAGCAACCATCTGACATACATTCAGCATGTACAGGAAGCAGCTCAATCCATAAATATCGGGGCTGTCCCTTTATAGGCCTGGGGTGTCGCCCCCCCCCGTCTCGGTAATTTTCCCTTCGCGTGACGACAACACATCTTGACATTTGCTCTAGTTAGCCAGTGAGTACATGTTCCTAATTGATCAGTAAGTACGTGTTTCCTTCTTTTGTTAAGCATAAGCAAAAATAAGTATCCGTTCTATGGTGGGTTCCTGTTTTCCTCGTGTCTCGTGCCAGGTCGTCCTGACCTGCTGGCGTACCGTCAGTTCCCAATTTCTCCAAACTGGGTGGGGTGAGATCACCCCGTCCTACTGGGCTAATATCAGTTCCCAAATCTGATGTCTACATTATGTTAGACATATTATTAGAATTAGTAAGTAAATTATGATATGATTAACCCCTCAGTGTGTATGTGTGCGTGCGCCCACCGTGTGTATGAGGAGTAAACGGGGCGACGTGCACGGTGAGCAGTGCCGGTGTGTGGGTTGTAGTAGTGCAATTGTAATAAACGCATGCATCTGATGATTAAACCCCGAACTATCCCTGCTGTTTTACCCTCTGGGGTCGAGTGCATCGTCGGCGATGCAACGTACTTTTCGCGTCTATTTCAGTTTATATCTCGCTGAAATCTGTTGGAGTAAGTAGTCTCCACCGGGTCCGTGGATGAGAAGAGATTCACAGCTGAGACGAGGAGTAGTTGCAAGTCACCAGTTTATTCTCCTACTGATTACAATCAGGGAGCGACTATCTGACATACATTCAGCATGTACAGTAAGAAGCTCGAACAATAGTTATCGGCTGTCTTTTTATAGCCCTCCGGGTACGTGTTCCCCCCTCTTTTGGTATTTTCCCAGCTACGTGACATCAACATGTTTTTACATTTGCTTCTGTTTGTCAGTTAGCACATGTCCCCCCTCCCAGCATCTTATTGTGTCAGCATTTTTGCAGCCCCCTTTTGTTAAGCAAAAGTTAAAATAAGCATCTGTTCCTCTTTTCCAACTGTCTGGGACGAGGTCACCCTGCCCTGCTCGCACACTGTCAGTTCCTGATTTCTGTTAGTTGTATTATTTTAGAATCAACCCCCTCCTTTCATCATGCCCTGCTTTAAGCTATATTCTCCTTTTCCTCTATTCATTGTATGTTCTTTATAATTCTATTGAATCCCACAAATCTTAATGTAGAATCATGAAAAATCCGTAATCTGTCTTCTTTTCAAAACATCCATTGACGGAAGTATTAAAGTTTTTTAAATTAGGTTGAATCGGCAAAAAAGTAAACCATGTCACCTTACTTTGTTTTACCTGCATCGGGGGCGTGTAGCGCGTATTCAAATCGCATTCGCATGGTAATTTGATTAACAGCGCAATGGTGAAACGCGATCCAGATACTGTACGTCCCCATCAGCGCCATAAAAGGGGGGTAGGGACGTGGCCAGGTGACAATGGTTCATTCATACACATTAAAGTTGCTACATATTCAATGAAAGGAGCCAGAAATAGTTACATGAGTTAGGTTTTTCTTATTTATTTATCCAAATGAATGTTGCAACTACACCATTTAGTCATCTTCATGTAGCCAAGACTTTGGTGATCAGATATCTGGGATCAAAACAAACTGCCAGCATTGCTTACTATGTACTTTTATAATGTTTCTGCAAGTGTTCCAAACTGCATTTTGCAATGTCTATACTTTGAATGTCAAATTACAAACTTCACATAAATTTGACATATTTACAAAGTACACTAAGATTAAGATGAGTTTGTTGCCAAACCAAATATATAAGAAATAATTTATTTGTCATGAATTAAGTTTATGATATTTGAAGAAATGTGTGACCATGCCCCAGTCAGTGAAAGTGTGTTTCCTACCCCTAGGCTCCAGAGGGTTAATTATTGTGAGCATGGCTCAGCGACCCACTATTAAAATACTTTATTAGAAATATTATAGTGTGTGTGTGTATGTGTGTGCGCCCGCGCCTGTTTGCTAGCCTGGCGCCGCTGAGTCATGTGACAGCTGGGAGCAGCAATTGAGAGCAGCAGCGCGAACACACAGCTGCGGTGCATTCGGGAGAGAGATTGAAACTTATAAGTATCGATCTCATTAAACTGGTATTGATCAATATAAATACCAACATTATTATCGATATTTGGATCGATCCGCCCACCACTATCGGACAGTATTGCTGTGTTATAATCACTTCAGCATAAATGTTAAACCTAGTGTTTCTGTTTCTGTCATGTTGTCAATATCAAACAGTAAACGTTGTAATGGATTGTTTCTATATATGTGCTTTTAAACAGTATGCCTGCATGTGGGGCTAACAGAACACATCTACCCTATAGGAATACATATATACTATAAACCTGTTGTGGGTTATAAAGCCAAATAAGGAAAAATAACAGTGGGCTATAGGTAGCATAGTGAGCACATTAACGTCGCCTCGCTGTTGAGAAACATGGCGCAGACATCGGGGGAATGTCGAATCAATGTTCGGTAGCGATGTTTCTGCAACAGAGATGCTTTGACGATGGATTTTCAAGGATCGCGGAGACAATGCCAATGCCTGGTAGTTATATCATTTTAGTGTTGCAGCTGTGACATTGCGAAACAATACAACTGACAAATTGTCAGTAAGGTCGGATGGCGTTAGATCATAAACCGGAAATTAGCGGAACAGGACGCATTTGTAACTTAATATTTTAACGAAAGACAAAAGTAACAAGTCCATTTAAATTTCGGTACTGTTAATTGTGTTATTTAACTTGAAAGGGTATTTAGCTATATTACTCCTTACAGCCAAACGTAGTGGAATTATAGTAACGTGTTACTTCCAAAGATTACTAGGCAGCTGTTTGCTAATGCTAACGTTAGCATTGCGTCATTTTGCTTCTTCCACTCTCAGATAAGATAAAGATAGCTTTATTGTCATTGTGTAAATGAAATGAGATGTCTTTAGAGCAAACCCGTGGAGGCTATGTTAAGGATAAAACTGTAAACATGGGTAAACAAAACATAATATCGGCATAAGTGCATAGATCCACCTCTGTATTTTTAGGAAGATTAGCAATACATGAAAATTTCCTTCAAGTGTGGTAAATATTCAGCTTTAAATGAAAACCACATGTGACATATTATCTATCCCATTGCATTAAGCCCTCCATCAAACCCCCATGAATCCTAACTGCATGGGTCGCTTTTCGCTGTGAATTCTGGGAGTCTGTTCAACGTCGGGACCGCAGCTCTCGCGTTACTTCTAAAAGGGGAAGGAATTATATTCAAAGTCTTTAATAGCGCCCGATTTTAACAAACGACCAAATTATGTCGATATAAACTGTATTGCGTCCTCCTTTATCTGGTTTTGATAATATATCGATATTCCGTAAATATCCGATAAACAGCCCAGCACTAATTGGTCCGTCTTGTTTCATTGTCACCCCGAAACTTGTGTGGATTGCTCCAGAAAACAACCCTGGTTCCATTAGCCCCGGTAAGAATGGCAAAACGATGGCCAGAGTAACTCAACACTTGAAGAATGAAAGTCAGAATAGGGCTGTCTGGTGTTGTTGAGTCTTGTATTCTGTGACAATCATCTTGTTTTGGAAGTGTGTGTCTTGGAATACTTAAAAATAAAATGTTCATAAGGGATGGATGGAGTTTTACTTACAGTAATAGATCGTGTTTGTTACCATGAAACGGTAAACATACGGGGCTCTAATCCACATGGTTACTGTATTGTATAATGGAATCGGTAAATTCTGCTGCTGTGGTGTGTTTAAACATCACAGATAATCATTGTGAAATAGTAAGATAACAGGTGAATATGTCCCCATAATGTAAATCAGAAAAGGCAGAATTCTTACTTTAGGTACCCTGAGAGTAAAGAAATAATGGAATTTATGGAAGGCGCAAGATATATGTATATTGGTTTGTATATTTAGTGTCTGTCCTGTGCTGCCTTATGCTGTCTTACACAGTCTTAATTACTTCTGTGTAAGAAGTGAAATTTTCTTTGTGTTATCCATATGTTGACTATGTGCACCTGTCTTTTTATGTCTGCACATTGAGCCTGGAGGTATGCAATTTTGTTCAGCTATGCTTCCGTTGTTGTACTGTTGTATGGTGTGAATGACAATAAAGTTCACTTACTTATATACAGTAAATGATTTGATTGAATAGTCAGTTCCTGATGCCAGCATTTGGATTGAGTGGGCTGTTAGCCT
This sequence comes from Paramormyrops kingsleyae, assembly GCF_048594095.1. Lineage (NCBI taxonomy): Eukaryota > Metazoa > Chordata > Actinopteri > Osteoglossiformes > Mormyridae > Paramormyrops > Paramormyrops kingsleyae. The sequence continues at coordinate 558,842 of NW_027325971.1, forward strand.
TGGTGCACATGAACCTTTCCAGCGTTGCTATTCTCTATAGTAAATGCTGTTCTGCATATCAGGCAATCTGTGCACTGACTGGTGTGTTTTTATAGGTGAAGTACCCCTACGGAAATGCAGGCAGCCCAATCCGAGACCAGCGCGTAAGTCTCCCAAGCATTCGTTTCCTGTCTCCAATGAGACAATGAGACGGCAGTATTTTTCTCAATGTGCAGTACTGACTGGCAAGTGTGCTGTCTGTCTGTCACTAACAGCCATCAATTGATTTGACTCTTGTATTTTTACACTTTATTTTGCATAATTGTACCGTCATTCTTTTATCAGGACGAAGGAGGAAACCTAAAGGACGGAAGGGGGCCATATACCAAGAACTTACAAAAGCTGCTATTCTCCAGTAACCCCTTCGATTCAACCCATGTGGGATCGCTACCATCCTGCATCGAGTCCCAACAACGTCGCACCCTGAGCCCTACTCACCAGCCTTATCATCAACTTCCTTCTTAGTTCCCTCACCAGTCCCATCCTCTTTTGTTTTACCTCCTTCTCCATCTCTTTTTATGGACTCCCCTCCTTCATCCCCATGCGTAGCCTCACCAGTTAGCCCAGCTCCAGAACCATCTTCAGCCCCAGCCGTAGTTCATCCCACCCCTCTGCCTCACGTTCTGGTGCAGGCCCCCTCATCTCAGCTGGTCATGGGTCCAACACCACCGTTTTTGTCCCCTTCTCTTGTTATTGAAAAAATGGAAAAATTCAATAATTACGATATAAGCAACTACAATAAGATGACCTATGATGCCAAGTGCTATGCTCATTACTGGTGCCAGCAGTTCTGGAACGACTTCATGAGCTCACCTCACATCTGCAAGCAACAGAGGAATGGAAACTCTGAGGCTCACTATTCGTACGGGGATAATGAGGGTGCCCCTGCGACCGAGACTTGATGAAGATGAGGTCAAATTTCCTAGTGATGTGCTGGACCAGCTGAGTGACATCCCTGGGGTTCTGGAGATGGCTGTGGAGATGGGCTATCTGTCAGATGTAAATAGCGACATTTCACATAACGTAAGATAACATAGGATAAGATAAGATAGGTAAAGGTATGTTTAAGAAACAATTGCATGGGAACTTCCGGTTGACGTTCAACACGTGAGGCTGTGAGGTCCTGGAGCTCAGCGAGCAATTTCATTTTCATTATATTTACATACTTGCAGAAGCCATATTGATAGATAAATATTTATCCGAAAAGTTTAACATCACTAATTGAAGGACTGAGGCAGCAAGAAAACGCGTTTAAAAGTTTTGTTTTCCTCCTCGTTTAAAAATGGCTAGTCGCTCACAGAAACCTGCTACAGCTAGCAAGAAGGCTACCACTGAGGGTGATGCACAGCAACTTTCTTCGGATTCGGTTGAGAAAATTATGACAGCGATTGAACTATTGGGCACGAAAATAGATACACAAACTGCTGTCCTCTGGCAAGAAATAACTTCTATCCGCCAAGAGTTGCATTCTACGGCTAGCTCCTTACAGACTGCTAATGCACAGCATTCCGAGCGTTTGGACGACCTCGAGCAGTCTACCACGGCGTGGAGCTCTACAGTCTTTACTTTGGAAACTGCTGCGAAAAAACTGCAGTCAGATGTGTGTAACCTGACAACTAAATGCATTGTTGGAATAGAGGAGGGCCAAGAGGGGACCAACCCGCGGCAATTCTGCGCGACTGCTTTGAAGGAGATACTGAACCTGGAGGAAACTCCACGTCTGGACCGGGGCCACCGTTCATTAGCACCGAGGCTGCGGGAAGGGGAGAGGCCAAGACCATTCATAATCCGTGTACATCATGGTGACGTGAAGGATCGCATCCTTCGCCTCTCCAGCCAGAAGAAGCAGCTGTTTTACAAGGAGAAGCGTGTGCACATCTTTCCGGACTTCACTCTGGAGATAGCAAAGAAGCGAGCTGCCTTTAAAGAGGCAAAGCAGCTCCTTAGAACTGTTAAGGATGTGAGATTTGGTCTCCGTTATCCAGCTACATTCCGTATCACATTTGATGGCGAGGAAAAAACCTTTACCGATCCCCATCGGGCCATCTCGTGTATAAAGACTACCATTCTCCTCCATCATGATCAGGTACAGACATAACTTTCAAAAACGGTCAGTGTTTTTTAAGTGACCGAACTGTACAGGTCAGTGTCAAAGTTGAATTAACCAGGTCTATAGCCTACTAAATGCAGATAGTGCTATGTTGCTCAATTTATGAGAAAGACATTTATTTTCCCTTTTTTCTCTCGGTTCTTATTAGTCTATATGGAAAGGTTTGGTGTAGGCACTTTTTTCAACATGCCGGGAATTCTTGTTCTCTTCCTCATATAAATAGGCTATAACATATGAATAGTTGATTTTCTTGAGCTGCTTTTGTTTACTATAATTTTAAACCATTAAACCATAGTATTTCATATTAGGCTACTGAATTGAAAACCAATGGGCTGCTCTTTGATAGTACACTATGTTTAGTGGCCTAATATTAGTTTAGGCCTACTTCATTTGAGACATTACAAAATACATGGTATTTTGCACTATACAGTGGTACCTCGGTTCTCGAACTTAATCCGTTCCGGACTCCAGATCGAATCCTAAAAAGTTTGAGTTCTGATCTAATTTTTCCCATAAGAAATAATGGAAAACCAATTAATTGGTTCCCGGCCCCCCAAAATGACACCTAAATATGTGTGTGTATGTGTGTTTTTAAGCATTTCAACACAAAATGAACAGGATAAAACAAGAAGAGCATTTTTTTTCTTAATGGCTTCCAAAACGATAAAGATATTATCCCAACATTACCCCTGTCCTGCCCCGATCGTCCGCTCCTTCCGTGTGCCACGCCCCCTCGTTAAGCTCGTGTGGGATCCCCATGTGATCAGCTGTTTCTGGTTGTTGTCATTAGTCCTCTGTATTAAGTCCGCTTGTAAATTTTGTTTCCCCAGTCTGGTCATTGGGTGCGTTCGACTTGCTTACAGCGCTGGCTTAAAGCAACGCATTCTGATCCTGACGCAATGCATTACGGTTAGATGCATTGCGACCTCTCACCCGGCTGCACAAACTGGAACCGCCTCCGTGACAACACACCTTTGCCCTTATTGGCTGAAGAGTTTAGTTACATGCATGACGTTTGTATCCCAGGCAGTTCCGATGCGTAATCTGCTATTTCTCCCGAATATCACGTAAAGCAGTGGTTTTCAGTTAATTTACCTGGTAAAATAAAGTTTAAATAAATGACATAAATGCTCTAATAGTACACGTAAGTTAGTGGTTTATTTATTGTTAGTTACTGTAATGTTGCTGTAAGGAATCCACTTGCTGAGTCTCCGCAGTTTCAGCAAAATGGTGGTTTATTGAACAGTAAAAATAATATAATGTAATACAGTGTAGACATACACCGGGTACTGAAAGGCAGCTCAAATACAAATTAAGGGCAGTTCTTCACCCCCCTTTATACCCCAAAAGACCCTCCCCAACAAGGTGCTGTGTGTAGGTGTTGTGAGTAAATTTACATATAAAGAGTGACCCCCTGGAGTGTGAGGATCCTGAGACAGGGACGGGACAGGACAGGATGGAGATTTCCCATGAGAGCAAATGGTAGCTCAGCCATTTCTCTGGCCTCTGTCAATTGAATTATCTTCCTTATCACCTTAATGGTGCCAAATGGAACCCCTATTCTCTCCCAGACTTCCCCCATGTTCATTCCCCCATGATCATAAATTGCTAACACTGTCTGTATCCAAATGATCAACCAAGAACATTGGGGCATCTTTACTGCTTTTCCTTACATAATCCCCCCTTATACCTTGAGCCTTAGTGCAAGAGCAGTGAAAGGTTTACCCAGAGCACAGTACCAGCATCACACTGATCAGTGGTCGACACACAAGGGTCGGATAGGGGAGGTCGTAGCGGTGTGGTTGTCCGTCTCCATAACCTACACCCTACTTTGTGTCATGCACACTTTCCTCTCCACATATCCAAGGTCCCTTTTCCGCTGTTCCCTTAGGAATCTGAGATGGACCATCAAGGCCACACCCAGCAGCAGTACCACGACACATGCAGTGATAACTGCTTTGAACTGTACATCCCAGTACATGTCCTGGTAGTTCTCCTTCAGCGTCGACATTCCACTGATATAGTTACTGACCTGCTCTGTCAGTTCCTTCTCACGCTCATGCATTTTAAGCAGCTGAACCTTCAGTTGCTGCTCAACCTCTTGCATGTCTTGAATCCTGTTTGTTTCAGGCAAAGGTTCAGGCCGGAGGAATTCTGCATAAGGGTCGTCTAAGTAAAGGTCAATCCTATTCTTGGTATAGTACAATTTTCTGCCTCCAGTGTTCATTGGGTAGATCACCTGAATACATGGTGCTATTCCTACCAATATTGCAACCCTCAAAACTTTCTATTGCTAACATTGTTATTCCATCCTGTACTGTCATCCCATGCTCCCATGTTACATAGATTACTTATGTCAAATTATTATTATTTTTTTTACACAAAGATCTCTACAAACTATGTATACCTCCCAAATCCCCAAGAATACTCTCCCTCTGAATCACAATTCCCAACAAAATCAGCTTATAGCATCAATCAATTATGTGTGTAAGTTCTTCAGATCCTATTGCACAATAATATGGCTGTATGTGGTGGTAACAGGGATTATACAAATATCTAGAATATACCACATTCTAAGACAAACATTTACTTTTGATCGATTCTCAACCCAAGCTTACAGTCACACTTGTAGTTTCCCATATGTGTTAATGCAAATTTGGTTGACATGCGAGGTGGTTCTCTTCCTCGCATGAGGTCTGCAGAGTCCTAGCATTGTCCCGAGGAAGTTATCCCACTTATGGCACCAATGTGGCTGGTTACATCGTTGTTCCTGCGCTGGACATATGCTTTTCCTTTGCTGTGTACGATGCATCTGCCCACTTGATCATTTCTTCTGTTGTGCCATGGTTTTCAGTGAGACTTGGAGTATGTAACCTGAAAGACATCAAGTGCAGCATTCATTCTTATGTCAGGTTAACATCTTACATTCTGAATCAGTCTGTATTGGTCACCATGGAACCACTTCATTACTGGTCCATTCCTCTCTTTGATTCTAAGCTTAAGATTGCCCTCCCCACAGGTGTCCACGGTTTCATGTAGCCCTGTCCAATTTGCATCCCAAAGCCCTTTCTGGAGGCAATTTTTGACCAATACTTGTTCCCCTTTTGTAAATTTGGCAATGTTGTGTTTTACAACATCATCCCATTGTCTTTTGTTCCCCTGGTAGGTATTTCCTATGGTATGATTTTCAGACAGAAAATCATCTTCTATAATTCTCTGGACATTTTTTGAGAACATGTCATGTTCTGCCCAATCTTGGATGAGTTGTGAAGTGCTTTGCTGTGTTTCAGTGACTGCAGGGCCCGTGTCTGCTAGCCACTTGTCACAGTAGCCCCTAAGTGTAATTTCAACACTGGGTCTGGCAAATTCATCTGATTTCACATCATCCAATTTTTTAACAGAGGCCAGGTACCCCTGTGACTTCAAATAAGCATTCCCCTTGCATTTGATACATGAATCAGTCTGAATAGCACGCTGATGTGCTACCACTTCTTTGATTTCATGTAATAATTTGTTCATATCTTCATAAGTCATTGCTGGTACTGATGGGGTTGGTTCCTTCTTCCATCTAGAGTCCCCATCTCTCTGTACCCTTGGCCTGTGTCCTGCTGCACCTCCACCCTTTGACCAACAATCCTTCTTAAAATGACCTATCTTACCACAATTATGACAAGCATCTTTCCTAGCAGATTTAAGCCTACCTTCCTTAGTGGCTACTGCTGAAACCTTTTTCACCTTTCCTAAGGGACTTCGGCTTGTCTCGTTCCAGCTACCGAGGAGATTGCAGATGTAGGCAAAGGTCAAACTACCTTCTTTTTGTTTCAAATTCAACATTAGTCTTGCAGCATCATTTATTATTGGATCATACTGCTGCATGACCAATGCTAGGAATGCTGGGTCATTCCTCTGTGGGTTTGGAATTCCAGAATTCCCAGTGTAACACTTAAATAAGCGATTCATATGGGCCACAGGATTTTCCCCTCTCTCTGGCCTAGTCTCCAGAATTCTCCCCCAGTTTGGCTGTGGACTGCCAATCATGGCCAATAATGCTGCCTCTCTCTGCTGTGCATTTGCCCATTCACCATTAACAGCCATCTTGAAATTGTCAGGGAGCAATTCTACTAGATCTGCAGGTATGGTTAACTGAACTATTAGACAGCAATCTTGGTCATCTAGACCATTTGCTCTGGCTTGTCTCTGCAACTCAGCTAAGTAGGAGTGAGGATCAGACACGCCATCCCATTTACCCACATTAGCACAAAAATCTCCCAGTTCAGACACAGCCAGGGGAATATGCTCACAAACCTCCTCATATTCATACTGTGCAGTGGCAGGCTGCCCGTCAACCTCGGCAGCTGCCCTTCTGCATGTCTTGCGCTCTCTCACACGTACTGGTGCAACTTTAACTGGGCTCACATTAGCTCCCTCATCTGAAGTCTTACTATCACTGTCAGAATCTTCCAGCAGACTAATGCCCAAAGCTGCAACATGTCCCTTAACCTGTTCTGATTTGCTCTTTAGAACAGTATCCTCATCCCCAGCACGCTTTTTATGCACTTCGGGGTTTCTAATGCTTCTGGACCAAAGTGCCTCATAAGCATTCTGACACTTCTCCAGTTCCTTTTGCAGGAATGCATTAGCTTCCTTAGCTGCTTCCAGGCCCTGCCTAAGAGAAGCTACTAGTTGCCTCAGTTCAATGCTGTTTTCTGCAGCTAGCCGACGCTTTGCTCGACTAGCAGAGTTCTCCTGTTCGAGACTCTCTATTCTGTTCCTCAATTCACCGATTGTACTCCTATGCTGAGTACACTCAGACTGCGAACTTGCCAGTCTGCTGTTAATTTCTTGCTGTCCTTCCAGCAAGGCCTGTAACACGTTAGCATGCCTCTGCTTTTTCTTGGAACATTTCATGTTCCTCTCCCTGCATGCCTCCTCTACCCACTCTAGGGGGTCTAGCTTATCTATGAGAGATCCATATGATCCCTCCTTGCAATGCTTTGCAACATATTCGATGGCCCACCCCATCATTGTAGGTTCTGAGTATAAATTTAAACTCTCACAGTATAAACTTACACAATATACCTACGGTGGTGGTTTATCTCAAGGACACAGGGGTACAATGTGGGGAACCCTGCTGGTGCTTTCTTACCAAAGCCCAGTTCCTCTACAAACACACCTCCTGTTTACCCTCTATTACTAATAAACAGGTCAAACCAGGAGAATTCTCATGCCTAAGTCTTGAATTACTCCCTATTTCCTATATTACTTTACTGTTCATCTCAGCGGACGTCTGATATCACAAACCAGTTATACTCACAAGCGTGATTCTTTCTGGGTCCTTCGGTTCGCAGAAGAAGGTGGCACGTCTGGAATTAAGCTTTCTGGTCAGTCTTCTCTCTTAGGTCAAGAAATCTTCTCTCTTCTTGAGGAAAATATCAGCCAAAAAAAAGGTTCCCAGATGATTCTTCCAGTTGTTAGCCCCTTGTCCTGGCTGGCTCGCCAATAAGATGTAAGGAATCCACTTGCAGAGTCTCCGCAGTTTCAGCAAAATGGTGGTTTATTGAACAGTAAAAATAATATAATGTAATACAGTGTAGACATACACTGGGTACTGAAAGGCAGCTCAAATACAAATTAAGGGCAGTTCTTCACCCCCCTTTATACCCCAAAAGACCCTCCCTGCCAAGGTGCTGTGTGTAGGTGTTGTGAGTAAATTTACATATAAAGAGTGACCCCCTGGAGTGTGAGGATCCTGAGACAGGGACGGGACAGGACAGGATGGAGATTTCCCATGAGAGCAAATGGTAGCTCAGCCATTTCTCTGGCCTCTGTCAATTGAATTATCTTCCTTATCACCTTAATGGTGCCAAATGGAACCCCTATTCTCTCCCAGACTTCCCCCATGTTCATTCCCCCATGATCATAAATTGCTAACACTGTCTGTATCCAAATGATCAACCAAGAACATTGGGGCATCTTTACTGCTTTTCCTTACATTGCGCTGTTTTATTTGGTTAATCGTCCAGTCTGTGAAGAAGGCATTCAAGTAAGAATTGCATTGTCGTATGACTCATTTCCTGGCGCGTACAATTTATATTAAGTCAGTGTTCATGGTTCGACTTCTGATATTCAGATCGAGTTCTAGGTGAAACTGGTTTGTTCGACTTTCAAGAAATTCGAGTTCTAGTGAGTTTGAGAACCGAGGTACCACTATATATATTTCTGAATGTGATTGCTCGCTGTGCTTTGGGTCGTTTTTGGTTAAATTAGAGACCCAAGTTAGAATTTTGCAGTGTTTTGCTCTTGGGATATGCACTGTGTTCGGGATAGTGCTGGGGGGTGGGGGTGGTGGTGTTTTTGTACTTAAAGTCTCTTTTTTATTTTGTTGTTTTTTTTGTCTTTCATTTTGTCCATTAGTGGTTACACTTTGTTTCGAACATGACATCTACCAGAGTGACAGAATTAATTTACTGCAACTCAGATTATGTCTACTGGATATTACCAGTATTAAATATGGCTAATTCAAATATGGCTCCTGGGAGGAGTGGCCAGCCAGTTAAGTTTACTAATTGGAATGTGAAAGGCCTAAATCATCCTATCAAACGCACCAAGGTCCTTGCTCATCTTAAGTTTTTAAAAACGGATATAACCTTCTTAACTGAGACGCACATGCGCAGGTCAGATCATTTGAGTTTAAAAAGAGGCTGGGTTAGACAAGTATTCCATTCAACCTTTCGGAGTAGGGCCAGGGGGGCTGGAATCTTGATCAACAAATCAGTATCATTTGAAGCGTCTGAAACAATATTGGACCCCAATGGCCGCTTTGTTATTGTGGTGGGTAAACTGTACCGTTTGCCTGTGATATTAGCTTGTGTATATGCTCCAAATTGGGACGATTCTAAGTTCATGAACAATTTTCTATTGACCGTACCATACCTGGACACTCATCAGCTTATTTTAGCTGGTGACGGTAACTGTGTAATTAACCCAGTATTGGATAGATCCTCCAATCGCCCAATTGGTGCTTCAGAAACAGCTGAATGCATAGAGACTTTTTTACAATCTTGCAAGGTGTCTGACCCATGGAGATTTCTTTATCCTACAAAGAGGGAATACTCTTTGTATTATTCACGTATAGATTATTTCTTTATACATACATACATACATACATATCTACTCCCATTGGTAAAAGAATGTGTTTATAACAGTATAGTAATATCAGATCATGCACCTGTAACACTGGTCCTGACCTTCCCCTATCATAGACCTAGCAGATTCAGATGGAGGCTCACTTCACTTCTTTTGTCAGATGAATCATTTATTGCCTTCGTAAATGCTGGTATAGATATGTTTTTAGAAACTAATGTAAATGAAGAGACCTCCCCTTCCTTACTTTGGGAGACGCTCAAGGCTTACCTGAGGGGCCAAATTATCTCCTACAATGCCTCTGTTCATAAAGCACAGGTAGCTAGGCAAACATAACTTTTGGAATTCATCTCTAGAGTAGACAAAGCCTATGCCACTGGTCCATCTCCAGAGCTATATAAACGGCGGATGATGTATCAGGCTGAATTTGATCTGCTCTCAACTGGACAGGCGGAACGGGCTCTGTTAAAAACCAGACACATGTTTTATGAGTATGGGGAGAAACCAAGCAGGGCTCTGGCTTATAGTTTAAAACAGACATCTAGTACTCAAGTAATTGCCCAGATTGATTCTGACACAGGACTATTATCAGATCCCTTAGATATTAATAAGCAGTTTAGTGATTTCTATTTTAATTTGTACTAAACAAAACTTTTGATCTGAGTTTAATAGATAGGTTCTTTGAAGACCTGAATATACCCACCGTGGATGAGAATGTAAGAGAATCCTATTTCCTTACATGAAATTCATAAAGCTATCACATGCATGCAGAGTGGGAAATGTCCAGGCCTGGACGGCTTTCCTACAGAGTTTTATAAAAAGTCTGCAGCAAAATGAAACCCTTTACTCAAGGATGTATTTGATGACAGCTTAAAGTCCCAATGCCTGCCTCCAACTCTACGTCAGGCATTAGAGGTCGACCGATATATCGGCCGGCCGAATTACGCTATTGGGAACTGGGGTAATGATAATGAGCCTTCAACCAACTGTAGCTTACAAGTAACATTAAGGATCATTGATTCTAAAAGAGTTCGTTTTGTGCGCTTATTGGTGGGCTCACAGACGTTTCAGCTTGGGAGCTGAAGAATGAGTTTGCTGCTAAAGAGATTCTGATGCTGCTATCTTTATTGTTTATAAGTTTAAGTTGTTTATAAGTTGTATTGTGTTTTTGTTATTTAAGTTTATATTTAAATTTACACAAGTCAGTATTCAATAAATGCTAAGTTGAGAAATTTTGTGTATCATTTGTTATTATTAATGTGATATTTTATCATGCAAATAGAGGGGAAAACGTCCAATTTTCGGCCAAAAAATATCGGCAGCATATATCGGCCATCGGCTGACCCTGACTCCTAAATATCGTCATCGGCATCGGCTATTGAAAAACCCATATCGGTCGACCTCTAGTCCAGACCATGACCGTGTGTTGCATATATGTTAGTAAACACCCCTAGCGCATCTTGCACTCTTAACATTGATCCTGTGTGGCGACTATTCGTATTGACGCGGTAGCGGACCATAATGGTCATAGAAGTGTTATGAAGGCAGTACCCCCCAATTATGGAGGGGTAATTCGCACTCTGGATACAATTACAACACTAGCCATGTAAACGTATTAATTGGGGAATTCATTTATAAAGGCTTCGTGTGACCGAAAAAGATGCCAAACATTCATAGGCACATTTGTAAGAAGGTTTTGGGATTTATAAAGAAAAACGTATGCTGAAAACAACTCGCACGTTTTGTGAACGAGGCTGAAGGGGATGCAGTTTCGACGGAATCCTGTAGAGGGCACTGTGTATGCTAAATTGAAGGCTCCAGGAATGTTGTCGGCATTTCATTTCATTTCATGGTCACACGGCCATTAAACTGAAATTAAAGAAATTAAACTGTTCTTTTAAATAGAATTGCCACTGCCACTGAGCATCTCCTCTACAAGCAAACACTGGGGTGCCACCAAGACCAGCAGGCTGCTGGTGGCTCTGGGATGCAACCACTACTGAGGCCAGATGAGGGAGCCACTAATGATGGCTTGAAGACATATCAGTGTCAGAATGACATGACATGGCTTGTTTGTTGAACCTTGGCCGGGAATTTGAGAGCACACAGATCCAAAGATGGGGCACATATATGAAACAGAGGTACACCTGTGCAGATTTTGCCTAGGGGCACTGAAATGACCCAAACATGAAGCTCAGCTTTCCAGGTGCTGAGGGGAAATAGTTTCAGAAAACTTTTATTCTAGGGACAAACTTCTGTGGAGGCAGGACGAGTCACCAGCTTCTCACTTCAGTTATTTACACGTAATGTTCGTCTATCAAAGGTAAGACACGTTGTTTGAGATAAATGTAGAACTACAGGATAAATTTACAGTTATACCGCCAGGTTTTTTCATAACAGCTTGCTTATAGTAACATTATCACTAGCAACCATTTCACTTGTTTGACGAGAGAGAACTGACAGACTTTTGTCTCTCATACGTTCCCTGTAATTATGCGCTAAATAATGAATTGTCATGACCGTTATTTGATAATGTGTGTGGTTTTTATGTTGCTGTATGATAAAATCTTGTCGGCACGGTATTGACAGTAATTTTGTGTCACCAATTAGCTAGCATCGCTCACTTGGTAAGAGGCTGAAGCTAGGTTTGCCGCATAGCCTATGTGTCCATGGCTTGTATAGTTTTTTGTCATAACGTTAAAAATTCTTGTCAGTCCGTTTCTGACAAACTTGTGTTGATCAGTGACCTGAGCATCGCTCACATGGTAGAATATTATCTGTCTGAACAATTATAAATTGCACTGACCAGAAAAGCTTGAGTGTTGATAGCATCACAGGCAGAACCATAAATGATTTTTGGTAACATTTTTTTTTGTTTTAGTCATTTTTAAACACATTGACAATGCATTATAATGCATTCATAAAGCATTATAAACATGGCTATATTTCTAAAAGGGCATAACAAATTGCCATGTTTATTATGCACTATGACTGCCTTATGAAGCTCTCATCTATAATGCACTATAGATACCTTTGTAATACGGTACAAAGCTGTATTATTCCGAGCATCATAATGCATTATGAAGGTATCTATAGTGCATTCCAGATGAGACCTTCATAAATTATTCATAATGCATAATACACATGGGTATAATGTGTTATGCCTTTTGATAAATAATTATAGCCATGTTTCTAATACTTTACGGATTCATTATTATTAGTTATGAATGTGTTTATAAATTGCTAAAGCAATGGCCTTAAGTAGTGTTACCTGATTTTTGGTTACAAACGTAACATTTTTTGCTGAGGGGCTCTCTAACCCCAAAATGGCCTTAGATGAATTTGCAGAGACAGAATTCTTCCAGAAGGAGCGGGAGACTGCCAAGAAACGGGTGGAGAAGAAGATGGAGAAAAAGAGGAAAAGGCCAGACTCACAACAAGCAGATTCTGCCGCATGAACCTGAAACAGGGACCAAACAGCTAGCCTGCACAACCACACCGGCTTCCCTGGAATGGCAGGGAAATGCACTTACTGCCCATCTAAAGTGTACTCTGTATACCGAGGAGATTCAGGCGTCTCCTTTGTTTAAGGCAGAGTGATAAAGATGGGTAAACTTAATCATTTTAATTTAGTCATTTTAATGTAATATTTGAATGCAGGCCTTAAATGATCCATATTATTTCAATAAGGCCTCCCTTTAGGGGTATAGTCCATGCTTTTACGTTTGTGTAAAACAAACCAAACAAAGGACACGGCCGCATGACACTGCGGCGCCAAACAAAGAAGCACTGTGGGACATACGACGGCGTCCGAAACAGACTGAGGAAACGAGCACATCGCCCGCCACTGCCCAGAGTCCCGCTCGCAAACGTCCAGTCTAAACTAGGTGACCTAAGAGCGAGGTTGGGGTTCCAGCGTGATACAAGAAACTGCAATATATCACGGTTCACAGAAACGTGGCTGACCCCCCTGGTACTGGATCTAGTGGTGACTCCGTCGGACTCTTTCTCTCTTTTTCCTGTTTCATACTGTAACTGCTTGCTGTTGGTCATTTAGGACTTGCTCTTTGTCCATGAAACTATGTCACCACTATGCTTGCAAATTTAAGAATCTAGGAAATTAGCTTATATAATATAATATTATAATATAAATATAATTTTATACATATATAATAATAATATACAGCTGCAGACTCTTAATGCCACTCTCAGGCCCCTTCCGTTTGGTGGACGCATGTGCAGAAAACAAAGAAAGATGTACTTTATCAGTTTCACAAGTTTTCAAAGTAGAGTTGGATGGCACCTTTAACCTTAAAGGCCTGTATTTGCGGCAGAACGGTCATGCAATTTGGGTTTAACACCAAAATCATGTCCCTGTGCTTGCATCATTTAATGAATTGCCCCTCTATGTTTTTTGCATTGCACTTGAGAACTGAAGAAACCTTTAATTCAATGGCAAGTCCACTACAATTCTCTACATGTACATGAGTTTAACCAATCATTATTTAAGCTAATCAAATTTTGTTTCAAACTTCACAATGTTTTAAATAACCACACAGACACAAACCAAATGCAAAATAATCCACATTTATTTATATCTTAGTCCTATTTAATTCTATGTTATCTTACGTTATACAATCTTATCTTAACCTCATCTTAACTTACTCTATATTAGTCTTATCTTATTTTATGTTACCTTATGTTATACAAAATCTTATCTTAACCTATATTAGTCTTATCTTATTCTAATCTTATGTCATACAAACTTAGGGTAAGTTAAGGTTAAACTATCTTAATCTTATCTTATCCTAAGAACTTGTGAGATCTCTCACCTAATTATTTACAGGTTCTATGAAAAACTATTTACATCACACAGATAGCCCATCTCCACAGCCAACTCCAGGACCCCGGGGATGGCACTCAGCTGATCCAGCGCATCATTAGGAAATATCACCTCAGCTTCATCAACCCAATTGTCAACATACGTGTAGTGAGCCTCTAGGTTTTGGTCCCTCCCCTGCTTGCAGATGGAAATTGCATTTAGAAACTCACTCCAAAACTGAATACACCAATGGTAAGTAAAGCACTTGGCCTCATAGGTCATTTTAGGGTAGTTGCTAAGATAATAGTTATGCAACTTATTGAATCTTTCCATTTTTTCAAAAACAACGGAAGGGGACATAAATGGGGGTGTCGGACCCGTAACCAGCTGAGATGAGGGGTGCGCTGGAACCTGATACGGAGGGGTGGGATGAACCATGTCCGGAGCTGAAGATGGATGTGGGGCTGGGCTTACATGTGAGACTACGTGTGGTGACGGAGGAGGAGAGTCTGTAAAAAAAGATGGAGATGGAGAGGAGACAAAAGAGGATGGGATGGGTGACGGAACTAAGAATGAAGTGGAGGAGAAGGCCGGTGAGCAGGGCTCAGGCTCAGGCTCTGACATAGATGGAGTGCGACACAGGATGGTTGCAACCTCGTCGTCACTCTGGGTGAGATCCTCACATGGGATCTTCTCACCCACTTGGGTTGAGTCAAACGGGTTTCCCAATTTGCAGTTACTGAAGCGTAGTAGATTCTGTAAATTTTTTGTAAATGGCCCCTTTTGTTTTTTACACCAATTTCTACATCCTGACCGGCCTCCCGCCGTATTTCTACGGCGTCCTGAGCCCTGCTGGTTGCCACCGGGGAGGGAGTAGACGAAGTGGCGGCAGACACGGTGATGGAGCTGGGTGTCGGCGGCCCAGTGCGGCATTTCCTCCGATGGCCTCCACCACTGGTGCTGGTTCGTCCTTTGGGGTTAAAAAGACAGGGGACAGCACATTTAATTAAACTGAATCCTTATGTCACTCTACAACAAAACTGCATCACACACATCACAGATATCACACTTGGCAGTCAGTATTGCACATTGAGAAAAATTCTGCCATCTTATTGGATACAGGAAACGCAAGCTTGGGAGACTTATGCGCTGGTCTTGAATCGGGCCGCCTGCGTTTCAACAGGGGAACTTGACTTATAAAAACACACCAGTTAGTGCACAGATTCCCTGATATGCAGAACAACAGCGAAAAACCACACTGGAAACTGACGTAACTTATGCATTATTACACCATGTTGAAATGCTTTCCTCGCCCTAGTAGCATAAAAGCCAATCTAGTTTATTTAGTTTTGTTTTGTTCAGGCTTTTTGACAAATGAAGGCCCTTTTTAGTAGGCCAGTGTCTAGTCAAAGGTGTAAACTTAAGAGGAAAATAAACTATTCTGACTGTGCCATTAATTCTCTTTTTTCCCAGTTACTTTGGCAATATTGTCTTTTTATTCAATTTTCATAGTAATTTGAAATGTTTTAATTTAAATTATATTTCCACAGCTAGTTCTGGCAATAGTTGAAGTTGTCATGAAAAATAATAACCCTGTACCATGCCTTGATCACTAACTGCTATTCTGCTACTGCTAACAGCATTGTAAGTAACTGTGGTTTTGATAGACATTTCACATAATTAAGTAATGATGTCTCAGCAACAACGTAAAAACCAAAGACCAAATTTTCTGGAGATGTTCATGACATTATTTGCTAGATTTATTTAAAAAATTGATTATTTTGTTATTGAATTTTTAATACTTTAATAACCCATGGTAATTATTCGTATGGGGATGGCATATTATTTGTTCAACCTATAGAGCTGGACAATAGCTTTAAAACAATATGAGGACCATTTCTGTGCAGCTTATATTATGGTAAATATAGCCAGTCAAAAAAATAGAAGTTAAAACTTCATCCATCCACACATCATAGCGACAGATTTTACTGATTTCATTATTATACAATACAGCAGACATGCCGAAAAGAGCCCCGTATTTTTACTGCTTCATGGTAACAAATCACCGTTTGCCTAAAAGTCAACCATTTTATTATTAATTTTATTATTTATTATTCCTCCTGACCCCATCAAAGTGTCCTTGAGCAAGACACTGAACCCCAAATTGCTCCCGGTGTGCAGGTTGGCGCCTTGCATGGCAGCCTTCGTCACTGGTGTGTGAATGTGAGTGTTCTACTCGTAGGAGTAGAAAAGCGCTATATAAATGCAGTCCATTTACCATTATCTAGTATCCTAACTGTGCGTTCACACCGCCGGCGGCGAGAGCGTCAAAGTGGCCGGAAGTCATTCATTTTCAATGTGAGCTGGCGGCGAGATACGGCGAGCATACAGAGAGTTATAGTTGCTACTTACAAAGAGGGGGTAGTATTTTGGTAATGTGGCTGAGTACTGTTAAAAATGACATATGCAGGACACTAGGCTTATTCCTGCTTGAAGATTTCCTTTTCTTCTCGTAAGTGTCAAAGAAGCCAGTTTTGTTCTTGTTTTGTATTTTGTTGTTCTCTTTTCTTCACTTCTGCATGGCTGTTCTAATAAGCTCTTTAAATGTTCGAGGCTTAAAAGACAATGTTAAACGTAAGGCCATTTTTTTATTTTGCAAAGAAATCAAGGCAAACATTCTGTTTTTACAAGAAACACATTCTAGTAAGGAAGAGGAAACGTTTTGGAAACATCAATGGGGAGAAGGTATTCTTTATTCACATGGTACTGCTCACTCAGCAGGAGTGATGATTTTGTTTAACAATTTTGCAGGGAAAGTTATTGATCATAATAGTGATGAAGCAGGACATTGGATTATGGTGTTGGTAGACGTCTGTGAACAGAAAATTATTCTTATTAACGTGTATGGTTACAACAACAGGTCTCTAAATAGAAACATGATGGTAAATCTAAGTAAATTGATTGTACATTGGAGCAATACGTATGGTTCTACTCAGGTAATAACTGGAGGCGATTTTAACCTGGCACCTAACTCATGGCTTGACAGACAACCACAGAGAGGGGAACAACCAGAATACGATAGCATTATCTGTGACTTTTGTACGGCTACTAATATGATGGATTATTGGAGGATGACAAACCCTAATACAAAGAAATATACTTGGTTTAGTCCAACAAATAAGAACGTGTGTTCAAGACTAGATTATTGGCTTGTCTCCCAAACAATATCATCATATGTTACTAAATGTGAAACCCAATCAGCCCCACTTACTGATCATTGTCTGATAAGTCTCTCATTATCTTTACGTAAACAACAAAGATCTGGGAACATATGGAAATTTAATAATAGTTTATTACAGAACAAAGACTTCTGTACACAAGTTAAAAGAATTAGTTTAGAAATTGATAATATGATGATGACTAATGTCAGCAAATGGGAATGGTTTAAATATAGTGTTAAACAACTAGCTATAGAATCAGGAAAGAAAGTATCTGCCCTACACATACGTAAACAGAAAAATCTAATTGAACAAATACATTTGTTATGTAGTAAACCTTATATGACTGAAGAAGAGTCAGAAAGCTTACAATCCTTACAAAAACAACTAGATGATTTGTACCTGATTAAGGCTAAAGGAGCATATGTAAGGTCTAAAGCAAAGTGGATTGAACATGGAGAAAAAAATTCATCTTATTTCTATGGTCTAGAGAAACGTAGACAAACAAAGAAAAAAATAACTAAATTGAGTAAGGATGGAACTATGTTAGAGGACCCAAAACAAATAAGTGAGGAAATTAGCATATTTTATAGCAATTTGTATAAACCAAGGATCCAAAAAGAGAATGCAGATATTCTTTTTGATATGATCAAAGACCAGGTTAAGAAATTAGAAGAGGAAGATAAATTATGGTTAGAAGAAGATTTGAATATATCCGAAATAGAAACAGCCCTGAGACAAATGAAAAATGGAAAATCGCCTGGAATTGATGGCCTAACGATTGAATTTTATAAGACTTTTTGGCAAGACATTAAAGATTTGTTATTTAAAGCCTTTTTGGATTGTTTAAATAATGGAGAATTATCTCCAACAATGAAAACGGGATTAATAACTTTATTGCCCAAACCAAACAAAGATTTACAAGTGCTAGATAATTGGAGACCCATAACACTTTTATGTAACGATTACAAATTATTAGCCTTAGCATATGCAAATAGGATTAAAAGCGTCTTAACAAAACTAATTGACGAGTATCAGTCAGCATTTATTAAAGGAAGGCAGATTCATAATAACATAAGATTAATATTAGATATGATAGACTACCGATCCTTTATTAATACAGAAAGTTTAATATTATTTATTGATTTTTTTAAAGCTTTTGATTCAATAGACCATGATTTTTTATTTAGATCTTTAGAACTTTTTGGTTTTGGAAACAAGTTTTGCAAAGTGATCAAACTGTTTTACAACCAGATCTATAGTTATGTTTCTCTCAACCCAGGCATAACACCTAGAATAGACGTATCCTGTGGAATTCGGCAAGGTTGTCCAATTTCTCCAAAATTATTTATTCTTTGCACTCAATTAATGGCCTACCTCATAGTGAACCATCCAGACATTGAAGGAATAAATATATTTGATACTGAACTGAAAATATGTCAGTTCGCGGATGACACAGTAATATTTTTGAAGGATAAATTGATACTTGAGAAAGCATTGATGGTAATTTCAGTTTTTTCTAAAGCTTCAGGCCTGTATCTGAATCTAAAGAAATGTGAACTTCTACCACTTTATGATTGTTTGGAAAATAGCATAAGGACGATTCCAGTGAAAAATGAAGTAAAATATTTGGGCATTTATTTAAACAAAGATATCAAAACTAGAGAGTCAAAAAACCTAAAAGACAAAATTGAAGGTATGTCCAAAACATTAAATCATTGGTTGATGAGAGATATCACAATTTTTGGACGCAATTTATTATCCAAATCAGAGGGTGTCTCTAAGATGGTCTACCCAGCCTATTCATTATACATTACCCCGAAAAGTATTAAAAAGATTAACTCCATAATCTATCAGTTCATTTGGCGCAATAAAACACATTACATTAGAAAATCACAACTCATCAAAGATTACTCCAAAGGAGGTATAAGGACAATTGATTTTCAATCGATGGTTGGAGCATTTAAAATAAACTGGATAAAAGCTTTCCTCTTAAAACCCGACTCCATATGGTTCCATATCCCTAAAAATATCTTCAAAAGGGTGGGAGGGTTGGATTTTCTCCTGAAATGTGATTTTGATGTATTGAAGTTGCCTGTCAAACTGTCAGAATATCATAAGCAAGCCTTATATTATTGGAAGATGATTTTCGCCCATAACTTCACGCCTCATGGCTCCACCTTGTGGAATAACAGGACCATTACAATTAATAGGAAATCATTATTCATTAAAGAGTGGTATGAAAAAAACATTATCTTCATAACAGATTTACTTGATGAGAAGGGGCAGTTTCTCAGAATAGGTGTTTTCAATGCCAAATTTAACATTCAGTGTTCCCTTAGAGAATATAACAAAGTTTGTAATGTGATACCTTTACCTCTGTTGAGTTTGATACAGGGTTATTTATATTACTCTAAGGGACAAATAAGTTTACCTTCTTTACAGCTAAATCAGATTCCTTTAACTAATAAAAAGTGTAATAATAAAATCATAAAAGTAATGTTTAAAAATAAACTATTTCACGATGTTAATAGTAACACAAAATTAAAAGGGAGAAATGTTAAAATAACGAACGAATATACACATTTTTTGAAATGGCCTATCCCCCCCAAGGTTAAAGAAATGCAATTTAAAATAATCAATGGTTATTACCCAGCAGCAGAAATGCTTAAAAAAAGATTTGGTTTTGAGGTGGAGCCATGTGGATTTTGTTTACGTGAGGAAGAAAGTATTGAGCATTTGTTTTTTTCCTGTTCAGTAACAACTAAATTCTGGCAGGATCTGGTAAACTGGATGAGTGTAGGAATAGATGGGATGACCCCACTGACCATAACACAGGTTTTATACAATACTGATATTCTGTCTAAGGAGCTTGCCATGCTTTACAATGTGGTAATAATTATGGGCAAATACCACATCCATAAGTGTAAATGGCAAAACAAAAGACCTTCCCTAAGTGGGTTGAAGATTGAACTGAAGTCTTTTCTTTCATCCCTAGAATTACTGAAGGAGTCATGTAATGCTGCAGTATTGATATGTGAGAATGTAACCCAGTTTCTATCCCTTAAATGATTGTGTTTCATTTGGTGTACCAAGTAAGCCGCATGTATATTAACGTGTTGTCAGAAAGGGAAAGGTTAGATGTCAAAGAATGGCCTTCACATTTCTATATTGTTTTATTTTTATTTATTTATGTATTTATTTTTCCTTTTCCCCTATTCTTCCAAATTTTTTTCTCATGATGTTGTTGCACTAATGTTAACTCCTGATGAGAGTTTGTAAATGTGTGCAAAGACTTAATAATAAAAAAAAAAAAAAAAAAAAAAAAAAAAAAAAAAAAGAGATACGGCGAGCAGCGGCGCAGCGCGTCATGCTACGTTCACACCGCGAGCGTCAAAGACGCCAGCCGTCGCTCCCGCCGCCCTGAACGCGACGCTAGCCAACGCCGGAGACGCTCTCTGACGTCATAGAGTGGGCGGGGACAAGGCCGCTCAGAATGCCAGGCTCTGAGAACTTTTTAAAGGGGTCGCAAAACAAACAAACGTGTAGCTTATATCTTTGCACCGACTCCTGATAGGACATAATTTGTCAAATAAATATTGTTGTAAGCCAGTTATTTGCATTCCCACTTAAAATCAAGCGTTCTTGAGGGAAAATGTTACCTATAAATAGTGTAGCGCTTCTTTTCAAATTTACCTTGGATCACAATGGATGATCGCCAAGTAGTTGCTTGTGCTTTATGTTTCTTTAGTTAACATAAATAGTACTTAAAATGTTTCACGACAGTTCTACTAAAACACATAATTATGTTTTGACAAACACTAATGCTATAAATAGGTTTAACATTACCGACAATTTGCACTGTTTTCTCTGCTATGGCGCCAAAATTACTACTGATCTCCTTCCTTTTTCACAAAAAAAATATATTATGCACTTCACCATCTCACCTGGAACACCGATTGTTTCGGACACTCTGGTCCATGCCTCATTTTTTTTTTATTTATGTCCCTGTATGCAAACAGAAACACATCATATATAACTGGGTACCCGGCCACAGCAATAATAAGTCTCTCCTCCATTGTGCGTAGGAACGGTTGGGTCGGAACAAAAGTTTACACGCTTATGTTCTGCGGCGCTCTCTTTAGCGGAGCATCTCTACATTCCCATTGGCTGCCGCCCAACCGCGTCACAGCTCATTACCATAAAGTTGACTGGATTCAACTTCTGTCTGACGCTCCCGCCGCCCAGATCGCGACGCGCCGCGCCGCGCCGCTCCTCGACGCCTCCCGACGCTCCCTCCCATAGAGAATGAATGACTTCCGGTCGCTTTGACGCTCTCGCCGCTCGCAGTGTGAACGTAGCATCAGACGGCGAGAGCGTCAAGGAGAGTTGAAATCAGGTCAACTTTATGGTAATGAGCTATGACGCGGTTAGGCGGCAACCAATCGAAATGTAAAACTCCACCGCTTGAGCAGATTCCAGATAACACAGTCCTGTAAACTTTGGTTCCGACCACATTAGTTCCCATGGCCGACCGCCATCAAGCAACAAAGAAGAAGATCCCATGCAGAATGGAGGAGAGGTTAATAATTGCTGTGGTGGGTTTCCCAGTAATTTACGACGTGTCCCTGTTTGCATACAGGCACATAAATAAAAAAAATGATGCATGGACCAAGGTGTCCGAGATTGTTGGGGTTCCTGGTGAGTTTCTAATGTGCATTAACGTTATGTATTTTCTGAAAATAAGCGGGAATTTCAAGCTGACTTTAGCGCCAGAGCATGCAAAGCTGTTACTGCTGCAGAATATTCTGACATATCAAAACATATTGGATTATTAATTAATTAATTAATTAATGTGAAAGACCAAGACTAGTAAATGTCTCCTATAATATTGAAATTAGACTAGCACTTAACCATGAACATAAAAATTACACACCACACAAATGGCTTTTAATTGAAAGAAAACATGTAACTACAAAAAAGTTCTTACTTTCACATTCAATATATTTCATGAGGTTATCTTATACCCTCCTTGTGGTCAGTCTGCACAAGATTAACAAGCTTGTTTGATTTGCGGCCCCTTTAAATACAAGACAAGCATTCAATCTATGTCAAAGCGCCCAAAAATCTCTGTACAGCGTCGTTGGCAGGGCGGCCAGGGCGAATTTTGACGCTCTCGCCGCCGACGGTGTGAACGCACGGTAAGACATGTAGTTCCAAAATAAGATAGTTATCACAGACTGCAAGATTCAACAAGACCAGCCAACCCTATTCTGACTTTCATTCTTCGAGTGCTGAGCTATTCTGGGCATCACTTTGCCGTCCTCACCATGGCTAACTGAACCGGGGATGTCTTCCGGAGCAATCCGGACACTGACTGCCCCATTTGGCAGGAGCCAGTCGATTCTCCAGAGGCACACAGTGGCGTTCAGGGCAGACATCTCGATTAGAGGTCGACCGATGTATCGGTTTTGCCGATTAATCGGCACCGATAGTTGATTCCCGGAACTATCGGTTATCGGCAAAAATCCACGCCGATAGTTTTTCCGGGTTGCGTCAGAGCTGAAGCGGCTGAGAACGGTACGTTGTCCTTATACAGTGCGAGAGCCAACATATATATCTATGGCAAGAGCCGCCTCTATAGGCGAAAATCGCTGTAAAGCACATGCTTTTGTTTTGACACGTGATACTGTTAGTTGCAAGGAGAGCGCAAGCTGCCTGGAGAGAGCGCGGTGCACGGACACGCTGACACTTCAAATGCACGTTTAAAACACAGACAGCGAAAAGGTATGTATACAGTACACTACAGTACATGTTTTCATCTCAATATAAAGTAATTCATTTGTTGATTAGATTCTGCATTGGAGAAAGAACAGCAGTATGTTTGTCGACAAGGCTGAGAGGACGCTAACATTAGCAGTACATCAAGCGGTTAAAATAATGTGGCAAAAATACACGCAAGTCCGACCCAAATGTTTAATGTCATGATTGTTACCATCAGGAATGCGTTCGATTTCAGTTCTTTTTATCTTCAGGCACAGGGTGCGATTTGCCGGGGGGATGGGGGGATCCTACTGGAGCGCTTAGAAACAGTGAATCTTTTTGCGACGCAGTGTTTTACTGATTCGGAGTTTCAAAAAGCTCTGTTGATACTTTGCTCACCTTCTCTATATAATATATTTGTTGTTTGAAATGAAATCATTACTATTATAGGCCTAACTTACGATGTTTTTATTAAATTTGTTATCACGTAATACAGCTCCCTTCGTATTAAAACCATTTCATGACGTGACACTCATTATCTGGTTCTTGCCTAAAAAGACGGGTATATAATGAGCGTTGTTAACAGATTACACAAACAGTTTGGTCAACCTCTGCCTATGGAGAGAGAAAAAAGTTTTCAAAATAGAAGCAAATATAGTGGGAGACTACACATATAATATACATTTATATAATTAATATTATATATAATTATAATAGTATATAATTATATAATTATTATAATTCATTTTGTATGTAACTTTTTTTTTATTTATTTGGAGTGTTACTTTTTCTTTCAGTTTGAAAGCATGTCTTTAATTTACCTCAATATTTATTAATATATTCATATTTATTTCATATAGCACATTTTCATGATTCAGTACTGTTTTTTTGTTTGGTTTTTGTAATAAAGTTTAGTACTATTTTACATGTAGTGTTGTGTTTTAATTTAGTTTTTTTTTTTTAATCCAGTATCCATTTTAAAAACTATCGGTTAATTAATCGGTTATCGGCAAGTACGGACCAACCTAGCTATCGGTATCGGTAAAATTCAATATCGGTCGACCTCTAATCTCGATCACGTCTTGTCTCTCGCTGGGAAGCTGCAAATCTGAGCTGCTTTGAATGTTCAAATCAAATTAACTCGAAGTGCAACTACAATTGTTATGATGCGGTTGCTATGGTACTGTGGCCAATTAGTGTCAGCGCGCTGCAAAGTCGTCAAACACTTTAACCAAATGACAACACACACGATGTACATTAACAAAAGCGCGGAAAAATAATAGGAGCACTGCATATTTAGAAGACACGTTTAAAAAGAGAAAAGCGCTGCAGATCCGCTCACAACACAGTTGCTAAGTTTCCGGGTGACAAAGAAACCAATTGTGGCTGGGCTGTATATCGAATATGTTTACGCAATACAAATATATTATCAAAACAAGATGTAGAATGACACAATACAGGTCGTGTCTGTATAATTGATATTTATATATAAATTGTTGGAGTCAGAACTCCGCCGGGTCCGTTGATGAGAAGAGATTCACTGCACAGTTGAGGAGTGGTTGCAAGTCACCAGTTTATTCTCTGACAGATTGCGCAATCTGGGAGCAAACATCCGACATACATTCAGCATGTACAAGAAGACGCTCGAACTCTAGGGGTCGGCTCTAGGTCTTTATAGGCCTTTTGGGGTGTGGCCCCCCTCGTCTGTACTTTTCCATCTACGTGACTACATCATACTTTAGCTTTTGCTCTAGTTAGTATGTGTGCATATTCCCAAACAAGGGTAAAAAATGAGTGTCAGCAATATGATGGGTTCCTGTTCTCTGAGTGTCTAGAACAAGGTCATCTTGACCCGTTCCCTTGCTGTAAGTTCCTGCTTTTTCCCATTTACGGGTAAGATCACCTCATCCTAGTCTCAGTTCCCTTGTCTATTTTCTTCATTGGGTTAAAGGCCATACAGTCATAAAATTATTAGTTGTATTTCTTAAATAATTAACCCTTCAATATATATATATAAAATTTGATCGTTTGTTAAAATTATTAGGTCGCTATTACAGTACAATTTCTTCCTGGTAGCAAGTAACGCGAGAGCTGCGGTCGTGACCTTCCACATACTCCCAGAATTCATAGCGACAATTAAGCGACCCATTCAGTTAGTGGAAGATTTGATGGAGGGGAATGAGCGGGAGACGTTCTTATCTCACTTGTGGTTTTGATTTACAACTGAATATTTAGCACAGTTGGAAATTTTGGTGTAGTGCTAATATTCCTAAGAATCTAGGGATATGTCGATACACTTATTGCGATGTTGTGTTTTTCGTACAGGTATCGGTTTTAATTAATAGTTTTCATGGAAAGGTTCCCGCGGTGGTTTATTTTCTGCTCTGTCTGACCCCCGGACAGTTAGGCAGCAGGGCTGTAATTAATCTTCAGCCATTTCACTCTTCCACTGTAGCAACGTCAACTGAAGAATTATGAACAATGATGGAGGCACATTCGCAGCTGTTCCGAGCTTTCCAATGTTTCTCTGACTATGTTTTACTGGTTTCTTTGCTTCCAGTACCAGTATTTTATTCATCTTTGTTCTTCTTTACTGTTGGTGAATATGTCTTTTATTTCATATTGTATTTTACTTGTGGTTTTATCCTTAACAGGCTTGCTCCAAAGTAGGGATGCTCATATTGACCGTATAACGGTTAACCTACTAACCTACTTCGCGGAAATTCACTCGTCGCGGTAGAAGGTACGTGTGGTTGCATGTGATAACGCCCCATGAGTTTAACTGATAGTAATAATCGGTCAAAATTCATTCGGTCGGAATGAATTTTGACCGATTATTACTATCAGTTAAACTCATGGGGCGTTATCACATGCAACCACACGTACCTTCTACCGCGACGAGTGAATTTCCGCGAAGTAGGATTCTTTATTTACAAGGGAAATACTTCCATAGGTAGAGCATAGACAACATGTTTAAGACCTTCTAAATGCGGTTTTTAACATTATTAGAGCCCTTCAGACATGAAATAACAGCCTTTAGTCACGCAAACACTTACAACATTTTTTTTTTTTTGGAAATTTTTTTTTATTTGTACAAACCATTATAAACAACATTATACAACCAATTACATAACATATGCCAGAAAAATAATTTCTTCTTAATCAAAAAATTGTGAATTTCTGAAAAAGTCCATAGGTCTTTATTGCTTTCTTGTTGATAATGTTTTCCAAACTGGTGCAGTAGTCCTTAATTTCTTGAAGGAAGTGACTAAAGTTAGGCTTGGATCCTGACCATTTCTTCTTATGAATGTGAAATTTTCCCAGAATAATAAGGAGTTGTACAAGTAAAATGAAGTTATTATCATTAATTTCATTAGAATAATACATGCATATATCAAAATTATTTAACATGAAAATAATATTTGTTTTCCTTCTAATAAAATTTTCCATATCCACCCAGAAAATCCTCGTGAATGCACAATTACAGAACAGATGGATAATAGATTCTTTTTCCCCCGAACAAAAATCACAAGAGTAATCAATTTCCAAATTAAATCTCTCTAATACACTTTTAGCTGGATATATACCATGTAAAATTTTAAATGTAACCTCTTTTACTTTATTGTTTAGCCAGAACATATCACAGACACGCCAGGCTTTATTCCAATCTATCTCTCCAAAGACACTGGTCCACTTTACACACTTATGAGTAATTGTATCTCCTGTTATAATATTTCTTAGAAATTTATTCGTATAACTTTGTTTAAGAATATCTATGCCTCCTAAAAAAAATCTTTCTTTAACATACATTACCTCAAAAGAATTACTTCCACAAGATCTTACAAACTGTATAACCGGGTGAGGTATGGCATCAAACACAATTGCATACTCTTTTGGAGTAACAGGAAAACCAAATTTTTCCAAAAATTCGTTATATGCTAATAAATTACCATTTGAATTTAAAAGTTGTTTAACAAACACAATATCATTTTCATACCAATTTTTATAGAAAAGAGATTCATTTTTATATTTAATACATCTATTATTCCAAATAATATGTTTATTCGGGGAGAAATTGTGTTTATATACCAGCATCCAGGCCAATAAAGCCTGCTTGTGAAAGTTGGCTAACTTTACAGGTAGTTTATCAATTTTAAAATCACATCTCAATAATAGATCTATGCCACCCATCATGTCGAACACATGTTTTGGAATTGTATACCACATGCTATCCTTTTCTTTCATAAATTTAATTAACCAATTAACCTTGAATGTATTATTTAAAGTTTCAAATCTAAGCACAGATAATCCACCTTGGCTCTTTTGTTTACATATTATTTCTTTTCTCAAATAATGATGCTTATTCCTCCATAAAAAATTAAACAACAATTTGTCTAATTCTTTGTACACCTTAGATGGCATATCCAAAGCTAAAGACACATAGACAGATCTTGATATCCCTTCTGCTTTGGATAGTAAAACCCTCCCATTCAAAGATAAATCTCTTTGAAGCCAGATATTAAATCTTGTCTTAGTTTTGTTTATTATGGGCTGGAAATTGAGCACACTGCGTTCATTTTCATCTTTATTTATGATAACACCCAAGTATGTAACTATTTGTTTAACAGGAATACCATGTAATTCTGTTAAACTACATGTTTTAATTGGAAACAGCACCGATTTGTTTACATTCATTCTAAGCCCTGACACTGAGGAAAATTCTGTGATACAATTAATTGCTTTTGATATTTCTAAATCATTTTTCAGAAAAATAGTAGTGTCATCAGCTAATTGGGATAATTTGAATATTCTTCCAAATATGTTTATACCTTCAAATTCAGCTTTTTTTATATGTAGGGCCATAATTTGTGTAACTAATAAAAACAAAAATGGAGACAAAGGGCTACCCTGCTGTATACCTCGATTGATCTCAAATCTACCACTAGTACCTACTGATAATTTGAATGAACTATTACATCCATTGTAAATAGTTCTAACATTTTTCTGAAAATATTCCCCAAAACCAAAATATTTAACACATCTGAACATAAACTCATGACCAACAGTATCAAATGCTTTGTAAAAATCTATGAATAAGATATATGAATCAGTTGGTATATAACAATTGTAATCAATCATATCTAAAATTAACCTAATGTTATTGCTTATATGCCTCCCAGTCATGAACCCCGATTGTTGTTCGTCAATAATCTCATTCAGACCGTTTTTTAATCTTCTAGCAAAAACTAAAGCAAGAAGTTTAGCATCATTATTCAGAAGGGTAATTGGTCTCCAGTTATCGATGTAAAGTTTATCCTTATTAGGCTTCGGGATCAATGTGATAAGACCTTGTCTTAGAGTTACAGGTAATTCCCCACATGCAACTGATTCTTTAAACATAGCTGCTAAAAAAGGAGTTAATTGAACACTGAACATCTTATAGAATTCGCATGTAAGCCCGTCATTCCCTGGAGACTTATTATCCTTCAAGCCTACTATACAATTTCTAATCTCTTCACAACTAATATCCTTGTCACAAAATAGTTTAAAATCATCATTTATCTTTTTTGTTGTTGTATCAGTAATTTTATTCAAAAACAAATCTGTTTTTCTGTCATCATAGGGTTCTGGAATGTATAAATTCCTATAAAACTGGGTGACATATTTAGCAATTTCTTTATTATTTTCACATATTTTACTATTAATCATAAGTCTACGTACAGATGATAATTCATTATTACGTTTTTCTAAATTAAAAAAATATTTCGTATTTTTCTCACCGTGTTCAAGCCACTTCTGTCTACTCCTTATAAAGGCACCTCTAGCCTTTTTTTCATAAATGTTGTCTAATTGTGACTGCAAGTAAGCCAACTGCTTAAGCTCTTCATTCATTATATTTTGTTTACTACATAATTTCATTATTTCTTCAATTAATTTGTATTCTTTCTCTTTATTAACCTTAGCAATTGTTTTACCTATAACTATAGCTGTGCTTCTTATTTCAAATTTCATTAGTTCCCAGTTGTGACCAAATTCATTAAGTGCACATGCCCTTTTCCAATATTTCTCTATAATTTTAGCAATATTATTTTTAAATAATTCATTCTTTAATAGGGATTTGTTTAATTTCCAATAATTCGTTTTGGGACCAGTCAGACTTGCAGCATCTTTATTGATATTAATCACGATAGCTTTATGATCTGTTAACACTGAAACTTCAATTCCCACTAGTTTAACATCATTAGCACTATTTGCAGAGATTAACCAAAAATCAATACGAGATTGTTTAGTCAAATCATTATTAGCCCAGGTATACATTCTTTGCTGTGGGTAAATATATCTCCAGATATCTAAAAGATCCAATCTTGTACATATATTTTTTAGTACACACGTTTTTTCCTTTCTTTTTGGGGGCCATCGGTCTATTTCTTCATCCATAACTGTATTAAAGTCTCCACCCCAAATAATCACTGCACAGGGAAATTTAGAACACAGTTGCTCAATTTTACCCTCAATTGTTAAGAATAGATTATTATTTTTCTGCTTATTATTTGTGGCATAAACATTTACTATAATGAATTGTGAGAAATCAATACTAACATGTAGAATTATCCATCTTCCTTCAGTATCTGATTGCTTACTGTGAATGTGTCCTTTGAATTTACCTTTTAATATAACCACCCCTGCGGATTTGTTAGAACCAAATGAGAACCAAACTTCACTTCCCCACTGACTTCTCCAGAACGTTACATCTGCTTCACAAGCATGAGACTCTTGAATAAAATAAAAGTCTGCACCTTTGCTTTGACAATACAAAAATAAAGATTTCCTTTTCAGTTGGTTTCTTATACCTCTGGCATTAATAGAAAAAATTGAAATTGACATGAACAATAACAAAGTAAAAGTTTAACGTATTCCAAGTGCACTTAGTACAAACATAGTATGTCACATATTATACTCGTTGCAATTATCAACTATAACGTTGAACTCCTTTTTTTTTTTTTTGACTTCAGCCGTAAATATAGAAACAGTGACCAACAGAATCCGTGTATCATTCGTCCTTTCCATTTTCAATTGATAAATGAAAATCAAAAAATGAAAATCTGATTGTTTTTTTTGTTATTTGATTTTAAATCAGAAACGAAAAATGAAAATTGTCTTGTATTTCCTATTTTAAAATTTCGTTTTGGATCAAAAATACAAAATTGAAAAGGGTCCACACAACAGAATCTGTTTTTGATATTTAATTGCTGGGTTGTGCGTCACCCGGAAATTGTTCTGCGAGCAAATAGGCGGGCTTGTGTATTGTATAACGCTATAATTGTTAATAAAGCTTTTAAAAAAAGAAAAAAGTTAGCAACACTATGGCAGCGCTGGAGCCACACTCCACATTAATCATGGAGTTGTTCAAAACTGGTATGACACACGCAGAAATTTCCTGCACACTGAAGCAGATGAATATCGTAGACTGCTCGGAAAGAAGCGTCAGAAGATTTTGTGCTGGACACGACCTAAAGAGAAAACGACTTTTGGCAGACGCAGCATTAGAGAGGATTTTGGCTCGGTCGATTTACGAAGTAAGTGTATATTTCGATTCCCACCGCTTATTTAGCAAATATTTCCTTTAATAATGTGACAATTCCGTGACAGACTGGACCATCGTATGGCCGGAAGTTCATGACTGGCTATCTGGCATCAATGGGGCTTCATGCAGGAGAAGGTCGGGTCGGAAGATTCCTGAAGGAGCTCCATCAGCCATACCATGAATTCCGGCGTCAGGTAGGATGACTAGTAGGTAATACATGTCAATATATTATGTTAAACTGATTAACAGCACTAATTTTTATCTACGACACATCCCTTGCTAGTTATAGTTCATGCTATGAATAAACCCTTTTTTTATATTTCTGTACAGAACTTTACTGCTGCTTTTCACATATTTGAAATAAATATTTATTGCTACAATAAACACAGCCAGGTCAGAGGTCAGGGAGGGTCTGACAGGTGAAAAGCTGAGAAAAAATATCTATGGAATAAGTCGGACTAAGAAGGATAATTTCCACAGCAATATAGCTGTTATTCCTCCTAATTCTGTCAAAATTCTGTCACATTCTTATTTTTCTTTAACACCACAATACTAAAGACCAGAGTCAGGGAGGAGACATAATACCAGAGGCTAGAGCAGGGATGATGATGATGATGATGATGACGATGTACTGTCTTCACAGTTAAGAGATTAGGCGAGCTGAGAAAACTATACTCATTGGTGGGAGAAACCAGACAGGAATCGTGGTTTTCAGAGATATTTCATTCAAAACTATGTTTATTTTTTATTGGGTAACCCACCAGGATCATTCAGTCTTCTTTTGCTTATTATTCTTTAGAAACTTTAACCATCTCCCTTCTCACCAGATATTTTAAGGATTGTAAATTGGGCAAAGCAGATGATATGTGTAACCTGTAAGAAACGGTATTTTGAAGAGGTGATCTGTCACCATTCTGTTATTTATTGTGATTTTCTGAAGCCACTGCATGAACTTGAACCTTTAATCTTTAACCATTTGCTCTTAAATATTTCCAGATTGACACTAAAAGTCATTTGAGACTGACATTTAAGCTAAGTTATTTGTTTCTGCTGGGGAGGTGTTGCCTTTTAACTATTAATTTTATTAATAGTAATAACTTCTTGGACCAAAGGAAAGGATAATGACATAAAACTACAATACAATGCTTAATACACATTTTTTTCTACAAGTTATGTTTGTAAATAAGTGTTCTGTCATTAAAAACCATTCCCTGAACGTTGTGAGCCATTATTAGTCTGAGAGTTTGCATTAATTTAAATTATTTTTATTTTTACACAGGGTGCTCGAAATTTAAATCCAGCTCCCTATCATGCTGAATACATGGGTCATAAACTTCATCTGGACCAGAATGAAAAGCTTGTAATGTTTGGTGCAACACATGTCTTGGCCGTTGATGGCTACAGCAGCAAGATTGTTGCACATTCCACAATGCCAGTAAAAAACAACCTTGTCATTTACGAGGAAATATACAGGTAAGCAATAACTACCACCTTAAAAATTTGTCATAATTCATTCCTCCCCTGTATGTCTTGTAAGTATATACATCTTTCTCTGTAATCTGTTAAAGTCCATTTAGTCAAGTGAACATTGTTTCTTCCAGACCTGCAGTTGTGAAGCATGGCATGTGGGACCAAGTCAGAGTTGACCATGGCAGGGAGTTTTTCCTGTGTCTTTACGTGCAAGAAAAGCTGTCACAATATAGGCACAACCTCAGCAGGCCACCATATCTCCAAACCACATCAACAAGGGTGAGTGCTTGGTAATACGAAATCAAATATAGGAACTCATTCTCATCTGTACTCAGCCCCTTGTTGCTTTTGTTTACTGTTGCTTTTATGTGTGTGTGTGCATGGGGGTTGGGTTGGGTTGATTTTGGGGGGTGGGGGGGGGGGAGGTATAGCTGTGACGATGTTTTTATTTTGGGTTTGGGAAGGGTGATTTTTGTGGGGTGATTTTAATCTGTAAAGCCCTTTGAGAAGCCATGTAGTTTGAAAAGCGCTTCATAAATAAAGTTTGATTGATTGATATAATGGGAGTTGTCCAGGCAGAGTAAGTGCGGCCTGTAAATAAGACATTGTCTGCCACAAATCTTCATTTTGCCAATGTTTTGTTATGAATCGCTAGCACTATTCCTCTGTTATTTTGAAGCGTCTTGGAGGAGCTTTAGATGTTATCATCCGGGGACTTTTACAGCTGTTAAATAAAACTAGCTCGGCTACACTAGCTGGCACTTTCAGTGACGTCATGACCTTAGACCATCTTGGTTGCAGTCTGAGCAGAACTTTCACTCTGTGTTTGACAACAGCTGTCAGTTACACAGAACTTGCTAATGCAAATACCAACATGGTCCATGTTTGCTTGTTTCCAATTTCCAAATTTTCCGACCATCAAATGGAGCACAGAGTGAAAGTTCTGCTCAGACTACAACTCAGGTGGTATGCAGCCATGACATCACTGAAAGTGCCGGCAAGTGGAGTGCCAGCGTAGTTTTACTAAATGGTTGTAAAAGACCCCAGACATGCTCAGAATTAAGAGGAATAGTGTTAGCAATTCATAAGAAATTCATAAATTTCAAAAGGAAGAGGTTTTGTGGCAAATAAGGCCTTATTTAGAGGCTGTTTTGTTGATGCCTGTACCACTCCCATTAAATGGATAGACGCTGATCGTGGATAGATCTACAAAATCTCCCAGAGGACTACAAATACCAGGGTGAGTAAATGAACATATTACATGCTATAAGGTCCAGGTTTAAAAAAAAAAAAATGTAGTTGTTCCTTTAACACTGAAAATGTACTATTTCCAAATATGTCAATAATCTAATCTTCCTGTTAACTTGTTTCTGCTGTCATATTTTATGTGAAAAAAATGATTTGGACTTGTAATCAACAGAACCTTCGAGTGGAAAGGTTGTGGCCAGAGGTGAACAACCGTGTGAACTACCCCCTGAAACAGGCTCTGGTGCACCTACTAGACCAAGAGGTTGTGAACATGGAGGACAACCTAACAAAATTCTGCATATCAAACCTGACATCTCAAGTGAGTCAAATTGGACTTGACAGAGTGGTCCAGTCATGGAATGCACACAGGATCCCAGGTATGCTAAACACAATATTTAAATGTATTAGATTTAAAATGTAAACTTGAAAATACAGCAAAAATAAAGTCTTGTTTTGATTTTTTTAAAAATTAGGACGTGGAATTCCTAATGAACTGGCTGCAAACAGATGTCGAGCTGAAGTCTCAGAGGAGCTGCTGCCATGTGCCTCTGTCGTGGCAAACCTGTATGAGCAGGAGCTGGGATCTTCCCTGACATGGGTGTCTACCTTTGGAACTGACCCCTTTTCATCTGAAGAAGATAGATGCCATGCAGAAGAAATCTTTGCAGAGATGTACCCTGACATTTCTCTTCTTTTTAATCATGTAGTGAACAATGACTATGCTCCTTTCCAAGATGCCTTAATCTCCCTAATACGTTTAACTGTAAGATATGTTTGAGTGTGTATAGAGTTCAGTGATGGACTGGTGAGCTGTGAAGGGTGTATCCTGCCTTTCGCCCAATCATTGCTGGTGATAGGCACCAGCCCCCCACAGCCCTGCACAGGAAAGAGGGGTGTAGATAATGAATGGATGGATGTTTAGCATCTGAGTGTTTTAGCGGTGTTTCCTCACAAACATTGGTGTTCTCTAGCAGCTGAATAAATAGAGCATTTGGTCTATGGCTGTAGATATTGATCAGTGATACACAACTATCATACTTCTAAGTTGTAGGATAGACAATAAAGGAGAAAGTTTTATTGCTTTGAACTTTTATTTCAACCTCACTAAGGTACAAAAACAGAGGTAAAAAGTCAGCAGCAATGAAAAATCCTACTGTACATACTGTTTTCCTTTAACTAGTTCCATTTAAGTGTGGACCTCAGATTTGTCAGAACATAATTCCTATGCTATAAAATGTAAACAATTTTTGTAACACAAAGAACAGATTAGTCTTTGTTGGAAAAAAAAACCCAACAGTGCTTAAGTTGCAAGCATTTACAGGAAATGTGGGAACATTACAGTAAACATATGTGAATCTGACTTAATTAAAAAAACAGTAAAACCATTCCACATAAAATTGTGTAAAAATCAGGTAGTTTGGCTCTTGCAGCATCTTACAAATAAAAGTAACTTCTCAAATCTTTTGCAAACATTTTACAGTCTAAAGTGCTTTGAATGCATAACATTGAACTTTGACATTAACATTGAACTCTGCTGAAAACAGCCCAATGGCATACTAACCACCTTTACTGCCACAAAATGTTGCCCAGAGCAGCCAGTGCATCAGACAGTCCAGTTAGTCTTTGTGTGTTCATGTGGAAGTCATCGGCTCGACATTTTGGGCAAAACACTGAATTTCTCTTACACTCATCGATGCAGCTTCTGCAACCAACAAGGCTTTGGCAGCATGAAGAAACAATGGGCTCAACCAAAGGACCTGCAAATTTGATAAAAACAATTGTAAATGAACAAAAAATTTACTGTCTAAGTAACTGTTCCAACACAGACACTAATGCATGCTTTTATCACCTGTAGAATTGACAACTGTAATGCCCTTCTTTCTGGTCTTCCTAAAAGCAGTATCTCAGGTTCACAGCTTCTACAAAATTCAGCTGCACATGTCCTGACTAATACCAGAAGGTGGGAAATAATTCTACTCTTAAGTATGTATTTGTATAGGAGCTGAGTCACGGAGAGGGGGTGTACCTGATCTATGGGGGAGGGATGGGAATGTGGTTTGTGTGGGGTTATTTTAATCAGGAATGCACTGATTTGCAATCTTTGTATGAAAAGTGCTTCTGAAATTAACTTCAGTATATGAGTTGCACTGAAATTTGCATGTAGAAGATTTTTTTTTCAATTACCTTTGCAGATAAGACAGGCAAAGGCATCTTTAATAGTTGCTGCTTCAGCTGCTGCCAGGGAAACTCTGCGGTTGGAACTGGCCAGCTCCATCAACTCCTTCATTGTTGTTGACACCTCCTGAAGTCCTTGTGATGCCAGGACCACCTCCTCAATTTTATCAAACACAGCATCAAGGCCATTATCATCTCGTCGACTGAAAAAAAATAAGCAAAAAACATTGCAATTTGTTCTCTCAAAGTTATTTCCTTTGTTTAAATAAAATCTGCAAGTTTTTTAGTCCTGTTGTCATGTTAATTGTCATTTTATTTTAACAATTCTAAATGTAATAAGTATTGTTGCAACTTACATTGATCTGTCACCCAAACTCATTTAATTTAAGCAGACGAACAATAGTGATCCCAACTAATGCAATGGAAATAGCAGAAACTAGAAGGGCTTATTTTGGCAAAAAGTATCACAATAATGCAAGTCCTCACTTCCTAGAATATCCTAATATACTGCACACATGCAGCTGACAGAAGTAAGCAAGCCAGGAAAAAAGTTGGTCAGACAGTAATGAAAATACAGTTTATATACCTCAGCCTCCTTTTCTTATTTCCTTGTAACTGCAAGAAATCCTCCACCTTCACAGCCAAGACTTTCCTTGCATTTTGCCTCCAAAATGCTGATCCTGCAAGTGAAGTAGATTATTTAATTGTACATTAATTAAGTATATTTTTCTGATAAAATTTTGTAGTTTTTCTTAAAACCTTATGGCTATAAAATTTCAAACTTACCTCTGGTTCCTTCTGTTTCCAAGATTTTGTTACCCTGTCCATCAGTAAGGATGACGGAGTCCTCTTGTTCGAGGGCCTCATTCACTTTACTGGTGATTCCCATGACAGAAGCCTCAAATTCAGAGAACCTCACCGTCAGGGCTCGGCTTGTTTCTAATTTTCCATCCACAAGGTCAGCAATGAAGATGGTCCTGAAAGCAAAAAATATTTTAGTTGAACAAAAAAAAAAAAAAAAACAAATTTCTTGGGACAATCCAGGAATATGGCAAGTAGTTAAAAACTGTAATCTTTAATTTCTATAGCAGGAAAATGCTACATACACATTCATAAACTCGTATTAATCTGATCCAATCATATGCACATAATAGTTTGATAGTGTTGACGGTGGCCAGTTCACTGCAATTTTGGCCATAACTTTTATATTAAGATTTTTTTATTTTATTTTATTTATTTTATTTACTAACACTGTTTGGATACAGATGGATAAAGATGGCTGTTATTAAAGCAGTACTTTTAACACTTCTATCACAATACGTAGTTGAGTAATTGTCGCAGTTTCAAGAAATTACAAATTTGTTGGCAAATGCAGCAGTCACATATGAATACATGCTAGGCAAGATTGTGGCCACTATCCTTTGTTTTGAGAGTTAATCTAAGGAGATCTGTTGTCCCCAGGGCCATCAAGCCTTTTAATGTACACAGGAGAAGATTGCTGACATGGAACTACAGACGTATTTTCAAAATATATTTTTTTAGTATTTGTGTCTCTGCGTTTTTATGTGTACAAGCTACTCCACATCTTAACTTCTTTCATGATAATTAAAGTATCTAATCTACAACAGTCACCTTTGGTATGCCTTTGCCACTGTAGCTCTTGAAGAAGGTCTCGCCGCTGAGCCCGCAGCTGCACTCGGCGGTCGGTGGAAGGAAAAGCGGGTGGGGTTGTATGGTACGGGCCCGGGTACCTCCTCGGCATCACAGCTCTCCCCATGCACTTCGTAATGACCCCTTAACATCAGGTCACAAGTGCTGAAGTGCCCATCACTTGCCGGAAATACGGCCACATTGGAATCATCGGTAATATAAAGACTGAGTGGACGAACCTTTAAAAAAGTACGAAGTAGCCTAATTAAAAACAAATTTTTGCACATGTTGCGTGGTTTAAAGTACAGAACACGTGCAATTTAAGACAAAAATATTTAGGGAAGCTACATAAGAGTCCATTACCTGGAAGATCCTGCTTATTTTTTCGGTGATCATGTCTTCTTTTAGAGTCAGCCGTTTTGTTCCCCTGAACAGCACATAACTATCCATGTTTGATGAATAACGGTTGGAAATGGCTCGTGAGTCGTGATGGGCCGCCTGCTCGCTAGCTCACTGAAACAGTAGCTCGCAAAAAATAACAATTTCCGGGTGACGCACAACCCAGCAATTAAATATTTAAAACAGATTCTGTTGTGTGGACCCTTTTCAATTTTGTATTTTTGATCCAAAACGAAATTTTAAAATATGAAATACAAGACAATTTTCATTTTTCGTTTCTGATTTAAAATCAAATAACAAAAAAAACAATCAGATTTTCATTTTTTGATTTTCATTTATCAATTGAAAATGGAAAGGACGAATGATACACGGATTCAACAGCTTTACCAGTTACTGGCTGGAGTCTTTAAATATTCGTAAAGGGTGTTCATCCTTTAATTTCTTTTCCATTCACAAATGCTTTGTTCCCTACCAGGTAAGCTCTTTCTCCATTTTTCCTAGCCTTTTCTACAAACGGCCACAGACGAGCGCGCGCTGCCCTGTCATCAGCTGTTAGGTCTTCTTTCACTTGAACACCTTTGTTTTTGAGTAACTCGTTGTTCTTGGAGCCTTTCCAAAAAGCATCTCTAGCCGATCTAGACGCAAATCTGACGATCACTTGCCTTGGAAACTGCTTTTTCCCACTGCCGTCTATTCTGCCGATGCGATGAACCACATCCACTGCTGCCACGATTGCTTCACCCTCACTTCCAGGAACTGCTGCGCTGCAAAACTCTTTAACCTTAGACTTGATGTTTTCATCGCGTTCTTCAACTACTCCATATAGACGAAGATTGTACCGCCGACTATATCGATCAGTATCATTCGCCTTTTGCTCCACTTCAAAAAGTTTCTTTTGCATTTGTTCAACTCTCAGTTTCATCGTAGCATTTTCTTTTTTTAGGTCTACCACTTCTTGATGACAAAAGTCCAAGGATTTTTTAAGACCCTCAATTTGCAGTGTGTTGTGTTTAACAGCTTCATCAGTTTGGTCCGCTCTTTCGTTGATTTTGGCAGTGATGACGCGAATGATATTGTCTTGTAAGTCGGCCAAAAATGGTTCAGAACGTACTTGCATCTGTTCTTTGCGCGCTTTCTTAGAGAGTTTTTTATCCGGTGTATTGGGACTTGAGTCACAGGCTCCATTACTTTCCTTGTAAGCCCCGCAGGAATAGGAGTGTGTGTCTTGAATCACTCTCTTATCTTTGATGGTAACTATCTCCATTTTTTCCGCCACACACGATTCAACCGTCGCGTTTCCATCCATATTAAATTCTCACAGGTTCCGAGATATAATTGTCAGTATAACCAAAAGAATTGTAAAATATCGTATAAATAACTATATACACCTGATAACAGAATTATGCAACTATATTATTCAACATCGCTGACTGTGACACACTTTTAACTTTCCTTAACAAAACAGTGCGACCAATTCGACCCCCATCTTGCCGGACCCCCCAAAAACACTTACAACAGCAAAGACGGTTCCGATGCATAATGACGTAGACGCGTGTATGAGAGAAAGCAACAAGCGTGAAACTGAGCCAATCAGTGGGCCGGATAGGAAGAGGATAGGATAGCCAGTAATTTCACACAGCCAAGCGCTCAAAAAGTAGATTTTTACTGTCTCGATCAACTTTTTAATGAATATCCGCTTAAGTCGAAGCGCAAAGTGGCGAGGGTCGACTGTATATTAATTAGTTTTTGTCTGTTGTCGGAAACGCTGCAGGTGCATGAAAATTTGACGACGTGTGAATCCAGATTCTGTTTTTTATATGTTCTGTGTGTTGTTGTTCGCACATGTTAAAATAAAACTGAAAAAAAGTTCGCATATTTAATCAGACACTCTTCAGTTCTGATTTAATTCAATTCCAATTTAATGTTCTAAACCGATCGGTTAAGGATTAATGTTCGGTTAACGAACGGCGGTTGTCGGTTGGGAAAATTAACCGAAATGAACATCCCTACTCCAAAGACATCTTATTGTATTTGCACAGTGACAGTAAGGCTGTCTTATCTTGCGAGAGGAAGTAGCATAAGGCTGCACTGCTAACCTTAGCATTAGCAAACCTAGCTACCTAGCAATGTTGGTAGTAACGCTTTACTGTAATCCCACTACTTTTGTCTGTAAGGAGTAATGTAACTAATTACCATTTCAAATTAAAAAACGCAAGGTACTGAAATTTCAACGGACTCGTTACCTTTGTCTTGCGTGAAAATATTAATGGATAAAGGCAAGTAATATAAGTACCCAGAGAGCACACATGCATTAGCACTATATCTCCGCGGTGCTTGAAAATCCATCGGCAAACATCTCTGTTGCACAAACATCACCATCGAACATTTGAGCCCATATTCCCACTATGTCGGCGCGATGTTAAGTTAAACATAGTGATGATCATGATGCGGATATCTTATAAATGATATTTTGGTATTTTCCTTCTACCTTGTAGTAGATATGGATTCGATCCAGGATTATCCAGCTGGGTGTTTCCATTACAATTGTGTGATTTTGGAGGGGAAGGGTGTTCACAATTTGTTGGGTTAAACCAAGTGGTTGGGGAGGGGATTTTTGCACATTACAATAAAATTGATATTTTAGCCTTTGTTGGTTTTATGAATAAATTTGAATAAAATTGTGGTTTTGGATAGTGTGTTTTAGAATTGTGTATGTGGGATGTATTGTTTTGAGGATGATAATTGTTAGATTAGTTGTCCTAAGGAGAGGGGTTAAGAAATCTATATAAACCCTGGAGAATGGGCTAAAAGATTGTTGTTATGGATCCAGGGTCTGCTAGGGTATAGCCTGTTTGATTGAGATTTTGTTGTTGTTAATACTGTGTATTTGTGCACTTTTGTGAACAAGGACAATAAATTTTTGCACGTTTTGGAACTCCATGGCCTTCTCTGGTTCCTGAAGTCTCAGGCCTCAGCCATTCCTAACAGTGTGCATGTGTGTGAATGATGTGTTTGCCCTGCAGTGGGTTGCTGCCCCATCCTGGGTTATTCCCGGCCTTATGCCATAGCTTCCAGGATAGACTGTGGGCCATCAGGATCCTGCACAGAATAAGCAGGTATAGAAGATGGATGGATGGATGGATGTTATGTCTTGCTGAAGCGCTAAACATTCAGCCTTGTGGTTTTGTCACTTCCTGTTTAAAGTGTCCACTCCCCCTTCACTCTGCCTGCTGTGTGTGAGAATAGAAACGACAGAGACAGTGAAGGTACAGAGGATGAGGAAGTGAGTGTCAGTCTCCACAGATCTGGGCTCAGTGACACACACACGTATGGATCCTCTGATGCTCCTGTTTCTTCTCATTGCTGGGCTCACAGGTGAGTGTCTCTCATTACAGTGGTACTGAGTAGAGATCTCTCTCCTACTCCTCACACACTGTCAGCTGCAGTTTGGAGATCATGATGGAGACATCAGCTGCTACATCAGAAGAAATTGCCCCGGCTAGATTCTGGAAACATTTGCAGAGGCTGCATTGAGTATCATACTCTATGAAGTTGTAGATAGTATTTGGATTCTCACAGGTTTTTATATCACTTATATTATTATGTAATATTTAAAAAGCTTTAACAAAAATATTTTACCAATAAACTGGCAATTACTTCATACATGTACAGTATTTTGTGTTTTGTATTTATTAGTAGAGCGGTACCTCAGTTCTCGAACTCATTAGAACTCGAATTTCTTAAAAGTCGAACCAACCAGTTCGAAAAAAATTACCTAGAGCTCGATCTGAATCTCAAACCGTGAGCGCCGATCTCAGATAATTTGTACGCCTGGGGAAATGAGTCACGCCGCACGTCTCTCAGCGGAAACAAAGGGTAAAGCTTCAGTCTCAGCCTCGCAAAACCCCTGATAGGAATATTATTCTTATTTACCCATGTTGGCACAAGGTGCTGATTACTGTGTGCATTTTAATCTGGGCTCTTCTCTCATAAAACATAAACTTTTGTGAGATAGTAAAGATCGAGTTTAGTAACTTTATTAGCACTTAATGCTCTAGTCCCTCGGACTTTGCCCTGAAACATCTTTATGACTTACGACTTCGGCTGCTGTAATTGGGAACTGTCGTGCCTTCGCCCTCGGCTAGCGCGATGCTAACCTACTCGGCAGCGGACCTCCTGAGCCTTAACAACAGCAACGTCGCTGTGGATCATCTGGACATCCTCACCATCAAGCGGCTGGGTCTCCTTCGCCGACGTCCGTATGTCCACAGAAGTTGCCGAAGAAAGTTTATTCTCCATCGGACAGGACTCTCCATGCCGGTTATCTGGTCAGCTGAATGTTCTGGCGTACGGCGATTACGTCATCAGAACACTGCGGCTTCTGGGATTTGTAGTCCGAATATCACTGCAGTGACTCCTGTGGCTCTTCGGATGCGGGAAGTAAAACGTGGAGTGGATTTTAATCTTCTCAGGACTTTTAAAAGGCATATGGCGGCGCCTCCTTTTAAAGTTGGACTACTTAACGTTCAATCCTTGAGTAACAAAGCATGTCTCATTCAAGAGCATGTCCAGGAAAAGGATTTGGATATAATCTGCCTCACAGAGACCTGGCATCAGCCTAATAGTTTCTCTGTCCTCAATGAGGCCTGTCCACCTGGATATAATTACCTTCAAAGAGCACGAAGCTCGGGTCGCGGCGGTGGCTTAGCCGTCATTTTTAAAGGTCATTTGGGCCTTTGTCCTGCGCCTTTGCCTGTGCTGTCTTCCTTTGAATGCTTGGCCTTCTCTTCCAAGCCACCGCACTCAATGACAGTACTGCTTATCTACAGGCCCCCTAAATATTCCCCCTCCTTCCTCTCAGAGATATCGGAGACCTTGTCATCATTCTGCACCACTTCATCCAATCTGCTCATACTGGGTGATCTCAATATTCATGTTGATATTCCCACAAATCATCAAACTGCTGAATTCCTCCAACTGCTGGACTACTTGGACTTGAAACAACATGTCAAATCTCCAACACACTCTAGAGGACACACCTTGGACTTAGTCATCACGAACTCTCTACCTGTGCATCATCTTTCCGTATATGACCTGGGTGTGTCAGACCACAAAGCCATTTACATGGAGTTACCCTTTCAAAGTTCTCTCATGAAGCCAAAGCGGCAGATTTCCTTTCGAAATCTAAAAGTCATTAACCCTGAACTTCTTTCAGCTGATCTTAATGACCACATTCCTGTTTCTTTACCAATCTCCACCAATTCAGTAGATTTCTACAACTCCACCCTCTCCACTATTTTGAACCGCCACGCTCCCGCTAAAACAAGGACAGTTGCCTTTTTGCGCTCAGCTCCATGGTATACACCGGAGCTAAGGAAACTAAAGGCAGCTGGTAGAGCGCTTGAGAGACGCTTCTTAGCTTCGGGTCTGCTAGTCCACAAGCTAGCTTACCAGGAACACCGCAAATCATATGCACGCGCTCTCAAAAATGCTCGATCACGTTTTTACTCATCCATAATCTCCAATAACCCGGGTAACTCTAAGACTCTTTTTTCCACCATCACCCACCTCCTCCAGCCTCGAACACCATCACTCGCCGACCCTACTAATGACCTCTGCAATAAATTCATCTCCTTCTTTCAAAATAAGATCCTAACAC
The DNA here is from genome assembly GCF_048594095.1 of Paramormyrops kingsleyae. Classification (NCBI taxonomy): domain Eukaryota; kingdom Metazoa; phylum Chordata; class Actinopteri; order Osteoglossiformes; family Mormyridae; genus Paramormyrops; species Paramormyrops kingsleyae. The sequence goes on from NW_027325971.1 coordinate 602,123, forward strand.
TCCGCTCTTCACTTGCAACTCCCCTCACTGCTCACACTACTGGTGTCAACACACTTCTAGGGAACCCTTCCCTCTTCTGGTCTTTTCCTCAGGTCTGTGTGAAGGAGGTTGAGGCCGCTGTTAGGGCTATGAAACCCTCTACATGCGCCCTTGACCCCTTCCCAACAGTCCTAGTCAAGGCAAATCTGGCCTCCCTCGGGCCCCTTATTACTACCATCGTCAACCAGTCCCTCCAGTCTGGTTATGTTCCCTCCACTCTGAAATCAGCCATAATCAAACCCCACCTTAAAAAGCCTAACCTGGACCCTCAAGACTTGGCAAATTACAGACCCATTTCCAATCTCCGCTTCCTTTCGAAAGTTCTGGAAAAAGTGGTCTCAGTTCATCTTCAAAGACATCTACACGACAACAAAATTCTGGACAAATTTCAATCTGGCTTCCGCTCGGCACACAGCACCGAAACAGCTTTGATCCGGGTCTCAAATGACCTATTGATCACTGCAGACCGTGGCTCCTCCTCTCTCCTCGTCCTTCTGGATCTGTCAGCAGCCTTCGATACAGTTGACCATGACATCCTCCTCCATCGTTTACGATACCTTGCAGGGTTCACCGGCATTGCCCTGGATTGGTTTAAGTCATTCCTTACAGACAGATCTGAGTTTGTCTCCATTGGACACGCTAAATCATTGAGCCATCCTGTCACTTGTGGTGTTCCTCAGGGATCAGTATTGGGGCCCATTCTTTTTAATCTGTACATGGCTCCACTTGGGCGCATCATTACCAGTTGTGGGGTCTCATTCCACTGCTACGCCGATGACACTCAGCTCTATTTGAAGCTGGGTAGCAATGCGTCTGAGGCCCCTTTCACTTCATCAGCCCCTTCGATATCTACGCCCTTCACTCCACCCACACTCACCGCCTGTCTGGATAAGATAAAGGCATGGATGGAGCAAAATTTCCTTCATCTTAACAGCTCAAAAACTGAAGTGATTCAAATTGGCACTCCACACCAAATTCAACAGCAAAAAATCGTCACTATCTCTTTCTCCGGTCAGAACATCTCTCTTTCTAAAACAGTCACCAATCTTGGTGTTATTTTTGACCCTCAACTTACTTTTGAAAACCATATCAAGCACATTTGCAAAATCTCCTTTTTCCATCTTAGAAATATTGCTAAACTCCGGCCTACACTATCCCTTTCTGATGCAGAAAAACTAGTGCATGCCTTTATCTCCTCCAGACTGGATTATTGTAACGCGCTTCTCATCGGGATTCCTGGCAAAAACATACAAAAACTTCAGTATGTTCAGAACTGCGCTGCCAGGGTCCTGATGAGAGTAAGGAAACATGAGCACATCACCCCCGTGCTCCGCTCCCTTCACTGGCTTCCCGTTACTGCACGGATAACCTACAAAATTTCCCTGCTTACCTTCCAATGTCTGCATGGTGATGCGCCAGCATATTTAAAAGAACTCCTCACTCCCCACTGTCACCCGCGCACTCTCCGCTCCACCAATACACACCTTCTCCTCCCTCCCAGGACTCGCTCCCATAACACTGGAGATAGGGCCTTTTCCAGTGCTGCCCCACGGCTGTGGAATGCCCTTCCTCTACATCTGAGGGCTCCACAGACTGTTACATGTTTTTAAAAAAACCTAAAAACATTTCTTTTTAACCAATGTTTTTAATGACTGCTTAACTAACTGTTTTATTCCTCTTTTATTGTTGTTTTTAATGTGACATTCTCTCACTGTCTGTATGCACTTTGAGATCTTCTATGTAAAATGTAAAGTGCATTATAAATTAAATTTATTATTATTATTATTCTCTAAGTACAATTTTTAAAGAGTGACCCCATATATTGCAAATGCCCCCATTTTTAGACAGTGGGGGCAAAAGTTGCCCCACCGCATATATATTGTGTGTATTGTGTGTTCCAACACTGCAGACATGTAAAATCTAGAAAACGTCTTAAATAATTGTGACTTGGCTGCAGACCATGGTACCCATGAATATCATTGTGCACCTTCATGGTGTTAATTGGAACCACAGAACTTGGTGTCTAAAAGGACTCCTGAAGAGGCACTGTGGGAATGTTAGCCAATTGATACACTCAGCTCTCTTTTAATTTGAGCTCATTTCACTTTAAAAACAAACGCTATACATTAGTTGGGTATCACTGTTGCCTGAAAGAGTCGTATGTTTCACCATTGCTGTTTAATCATTAGTATAATAATCTAGATCCTAATGCAGGAAGCACACAGTGTAAAGTGAGGTAAACCTTCAACAGCATGTCAGTCCATTGCAGGGCACTGGAAGCTGGAGAAATGCCATGTGAACAGAGGAAGCCTGCAAACTGCACACAGACGCAGTCATGGTCACATTCAAAGCCAACAGTCAGGAGTGCTGAGATGGCAGGGGTATGAGTCAGGTATCTAATATCTGGATAAACTAAAGAGACAGAGAGACTTTGGGGAACCACAGCAAGGGTAACAGAAGACATGGGCTTCTGACTATAAGGCATGACAATCCAACTCAATGTCCCCACTCTCACACACCCCTACCCTTAACAACCTGTATCCCCCACACACTCCTCCCACCTATGCAACAATCATTATTATTGAAAGCCCTACACTGGGCGACTTGTCTCAATGTAACCAGGTTCACTGAACCTACACCTATGGCTGTCCTTTCATGTGCCATCACTACATGACACCGCTTCAATCCTGGAGTGCTTCGTCACAAAATTAAATCAGTCACGGATCTTCTATTATCCAAAGATCTGTCAAATACTTTTTGAGTTATCACAATAATGAAATCAATTGTCTGGGGCTGTCCTTCTCTTTGATATTGCATGATTAGACATGATTAGACAGATAGACTTACCTACCTACCTGCTTACCTACCTACCACCAACTCTGCCTTGCATCCCCCCCCCCCCCCCCCAAAAAAAAATAAAAAAATCACATTCATCTCACTGTGGAGGGACAGTGCTGTTTATAGTCCTGATTTTGCTGCTTTGTGCTCCAGCTCTCTCTCTCCATCACACACAGACGCACCAGCACCTCCTACCCAACGCAAAAATGCTGCTACCAAACAGTCAGTTAAGAATAAAAAGAAACTAATTTTGAGAACAGAGGGAGGAAATGATCTGAAGATCATGTGGATTTCAGGCTGGCATTTCGCCAGCAGCTAGGAGACTCCTCTACGCAGGAACTGACTGCTGAGGGCACCGCGAAGGGTGCAGGGAGTGTGCACTAGGGGTGGCACGGTTCACAAAACCCACGGTTCGGTTTGTATCACGGTTTTAGGGTCACGGTTTTCGGTTCTGTACGGTTCTTGTTATTTTTTCTTTTAATCTTTAACACTCCAGAAATGTACTTCAGCATATGATATATAGCTTAATTATCCACAATTTAGGATACAGTATTAAAAAAGCTATATCATGTAATCATGCATAAACTGAATTTGACTTGACTTAAAGCACATTATTAAAATTATTAAACATTATTAATCCCAGAACAGTAATAAAATAAAAGTCTTGCCTTAACATAAATGCTAAAAGAATAGATCGCTTTAATCGCTATTACAGTTGGGTATGGGCACGCGGTCTTATTTAGAAAACATACAAAAAGAGACGCATATAATGTTTAATCATTCGTTTTGTATTTGTCCGGTCCACGGGGTTAATTTAATTGGGGATCGTTAAAATGATAGATCACCTATCTTGATTAAGCCTGATTCGGTTCGTTATATATATAAATATATATATATATAACGTGAAAAAAATTGGTATTAATTATATTGAATGTTCTTGAGTAATCGATAAAATCCAGTTTCTGTGTATGTACAAGACATCAATCTGTAATAGTTCAAAATATGTCCAGTTGATATGTCTAGTATGATCATCTGGCAATAGCCTGTAGGTCTGTGTGGTCAGACACTGCAATAAACAGAATTTTTAGGAACATGGCAAATGTTCACATTGCAGCATGGAAGCAGGCTCACTGTTACAACGCTGACCGGGGAAGCAGAGGCGAGGAGACCTAGGATCAGGGGAATGCGGGGTTTAATGAGCAAAAGGAACACAGACGAGCGGTAAAGCAGAATTGCAATATAATGACCGGACTGGAGAAAGAAACGGAAACGCGGACTTAATACAATGGAGTAATGACAAATTTGACAACAATCAGGAACAGCTGGTAAACACGGGGAATCCACACAGGGTTAACGATGGGGCGTGGCACACGGAAAGAGCGGACGATCGAGGCATGACACTCACTGGAGTGCTTTGTCACAGATAACTTACAGTAATTTTCTTTAACAAAGTGCCTAACCGCACATTAAATAAAGTCACACAACAAAGGTGCACAACAGTGTTCAGATGTTGTGCTATCGGTTGGCTGAAATTTAAACGTTTTCTTCAGAGACGGTGGTAACGCCGAAAACACGAGCTAAACGCAGCAAACGAAAGGCTACCGGAAATTACTTAGCTGGCTGAACTTTTACCGGAACTACGTCACAACGCTCTGTGCATACAGTTTTGGTGCGTTCGTTTTTCTCTCGGAACTCGGAAATTCCGAGTTGAGTGACATCACGTCCGACAATCTCCCGTTCGAGCTACCCACATCTCGGAACAAACATGGCTGCCTCCATGAACACGTTGCTGTGTGTTGTTGCTTTATATTTTAGCAGATTTGGAGTTTTACAAATGAAGAAAATGGAGAAATTTAGATTTTTCCGAGAGACAAACAAGAAACACGAACTAGTCAAACCACATTAAAAGCTTTATAAAATATTTTAGTACATTCATAGCGATATTCTTTTTTCGAACAGTAAATAAACTACAAACAAACCAAGTCGCCATGTTGAAATTACGTCACAAGGGCAACTCGGGCAACAAAATCTTATCCGACTTCAACGTCATAAAAGGGGCGTGTTTCCGACGGGAAGTGATGTTTTTCGTGACGTTTCGTGACGTTTTCATCCGAGTTCCGACTTGGAGAGAAATAATCGAACGCACCATATAGCCTATTCTTTCGCGCGAAAGGGAAACACACTGACGTCACATACGGGGCACGAGGCTACATTGCGCATGTCATGAACCGTCGAACCGTGCGACGCATGCATGCTCTGAACCGAGACAAGCGAACCGAACGGTTCGGTTTTTTTTCATGAACCGTGCCATCCCTAGTGTGCACACAGGGCACGTTCACCATCAAGAAAGGTGTCATGTAGCGTGACTGAATGCACTGAAGTGCCGTCTAGAGAGGCAAAAATGTCGCTATTGGCTGCCCGTTACATGGAAAAACATTGACCTGTGGGAGGAAACCGGAGAACTGAGAGGAAACCAGCAAAGATACAGGAAGACCATGCAAACTGCCCACAGAGAGCTGGACCAGATACCGAAACCACAAGCCTGGAGGTGTGAGGCCCCCAGGGCTGCCCCCAGTCTCTACCAGCTAGAGGGTAACTAGCTCTGCAAATCTGCTGCAGAGTGAAAGACAACCAGGTTTAGCCTTGACCCCTAACACTGATCTTGCCCCCTGATAAGCACTGAGACCTTCTGCAGTAATACATGAAGCTGGGTATTTAGACCCCTCTGACTGTACACACAGAAATGACTGGTGGCATCCCGGCTGTCTGCTCACATAACCACCTGTGCTGCTGAAATGACACCAGTAAGATCAATCACAGGCCTCATAGAAAACCAAAGGGTACAAGAGACAGGGGCAGTTTATCTGCACTGACTGATTGCTGTGAGAGAGTGGTGTCGAGCTGCAGCGATTGTTTGGGATTGTTTTTGGAGTGTTTTGAACGTATTTTGAACGTATTTTGAACGTATATTTTGAGTGTTTGTGTGCTTTACCTGTTTACGTGGGTGGCTGTTTTATTTCTATTTATTGTTCTTATTTCGGTCAGCGTGAGTGCTTGTCTGTCCTGTCTGTTAATTACCAGCGTGATTATTACTGACATTGAGCTGCGGGTGTCGCGTGAGCGGCGTTTTCTGTACGCGTTTAAACACCCGCGGGGCGATAATAACTAATAATATCTAACGTCGGTATAGTTACCCAGCGCCGGAAAAGGACAGTTGCTCCTGAGCTTTGCTCGGTCGCCAGTCGGGGCCGGGAGGACATTTTCCACTTTTTTCCCGCTCTGGCAGTAGCCTGCTGTGTGGGGGGTTTTTGTGGTTTTTCGACCTCCCAAGAGCAACTTCGATTTCGCTTTGTTTTTAGTTCATACTTGGTTCAAGCAGAAGTTCTTCTGGTAGGTAGTAGTAAATTTATCAGGTTAAAATTTTAAATACAATTTTAAATAAAAATAATAATTAAGTTCTGTTTTAACACAAGTAATAACTTATTTTAGGTACTCGGCACTTTACTGCATTTATCGTTACGCAAATTAATCTTTATAGTTAAATACACTATATAAATTTACTGGGCTGGGAGTACGGGGTCATAGTGAGTTAGTTAATTATGGGCCCGGCTCAGTGTTGCGTTTGCAAGATGTTTGCCCTTCTGGACGTTAGTGTCCAGTCGGACTTCATCTGCGAGCGATGTAAGCTAGTGGACTCACTCATGGTCAAGGTTCGCGACCTTGAGGAGCAACTGGCTCTCATCCAATGCAACAGTGAGCTAGAGGAGCTAGTTAATACGCCGTTTAGGGAGATGGTGTGTACGCCACTAGCGGGGAGGAGGGAGAATGAAGAGCAGAGAGGTCGAGAGAGTTGGGTGACCGTAGGTCGTAGACGCAGGAAAAGGCGTACACACGTTACAGAGGCGGCATCACCTGAGGTGTCTGTGTCTAACAGGTTTCAGGTGCTTCCAGCTTTAGAGCCGGAAGGGACTGGGGAGGCAGGTGGGCCCTTGGGCACTGAGGAGCCCCCTCCCCCCAGGAAGAGGGAGGTTGTGGTAGTGGGGGATTCAATTATTAGGGGAGTAGACAGTTATGTGTGCACGCGTGATAGAGGGTCCCGTACGGTGTCTTGCCTGCCTGGTGCCAAGGTAGGAGACCTTCCAGATCGTGTGGACAAGCTTTTGGCCCCAGCTGGGGTGGATCCAGTTGTCGTGGTGCATGTTGGCACCAACGACATAGGCAAGGGTAGAAGGGCTGTTCTGCAGGATAAATTTATAGAAGTCGCCAATAAGCTTAGAAGCAGAACGTCCATGGTGGTATTTTCTGAAATACTCCCCGTGCCACGCGCAAGTCAGGCTAAGTTAGCTGAGATAAGGAGATTAAATGCGTGGCTAAAAGGATAGTGTAGGAAAGAGGGGTTTAGGTTTATGGGGCACTGGAGGACCTTCTGGAACAGGTGGGACCTGTTCAAGCCGGATGGGTTGCATCTGAACCGGAGGGGAACCAGTGTACTGGGAAGGAGTATTTGTAGAGTAGTTGAGGAATGTTTAAACTAGGGACTGGGGGGGCAGGGAGGTCAGTTAAGTATGTAACTGGGGGGAAACGGAAAGCCCCAAAAAATCATATTATAAGTGGGCACCGTAATAGGCCTACCCTTTGTTGTCTGTATTTAAACACCAGGAGTATTAGGAATAAAATTCAAGATTTAGAGGCTCTTATCTCATCGGACTCTTATGATATTATAGCAATAACTGAAACGTGGTTGAGAGAAAAGGATGGACAAGAATATAATATGGATGGTTACACGTTGTTCCGTAAGGACCGGTAAGAAGGGAGGTGGTGTTGCAGTATACAGTATGTAAAGGAAAACTTGCAGGCAAGGGAGCTTACTGATATAAGTAAAACTACGGAAGCTATATGGGTAAAATTAGATGCTAAAAACTCAAATAGCCTAATTGTCGGTGTTTGTTACAGAGCACCTAATGTAGCTGCCGAGGAAAGCAGATTGTTATACAGTGATATTAGGATTATGAGCAATAAAAATGATGTGGTAGTTATGGGTGATTTTAATCTACCGGGGATGCAGTGGGACATTGTTGCTGGCTCTTCTGAAAATGAACTGGAGATGGTGGAATTAGTACAGGATTGTTTTTTTACTCAGTTTGTTAACACCCCTACCAGGGGAGATGCCATTCTTGATCTTGTTTTCTCTAATAACCAGGACAGGATTGGTAAATTAGACGTTTTAGAACCACTTGACAGTAGCGATCATAACATGGTTAAATTTGAGGTTAAGTTTAGTGCCCGAAGAGCAAAGTCCAAATCAAAGATATATAATGTTAGGATGGCTAACTTCAATTGTATGAGATTAAAACTAGAAACTGTGAACTGGATGGAGATAAATAACAAAACTGTTGAAGAGGCATGGGAATTTTTTAAAAGCACATTATTGCAAGTGCAAGAGGACTTCATACCTGTTTCCAGCAAGAATAAATCTAGGAAATTGCAACCTAGGTGGTTCACTAGGGAAATAAAGTATAAAGTAAGGAGGAAAAGGGCTTTGTTCCAGAAATGGAAAATAACTGATGACGACAAAATAAAGCAAGAGTATCTAAATCTACAGGCTGAGTTAAAAAATGCCATTAGACGAGCTAAAAGGAATGTCGAAAGGAAGATCGCATTGGAGGCTAAGGATGACGTTAAAAGTTTCTTCCAGTATTTTAACTCTAAAAGAACTCTAAAAGCTGAAATTACTAATCTGCAGGATAGTAAGGGTCTTATAATTGAAAACGACATTGATATTGTAAATGAGTTCAATGATAGTTTTGCACGGGTATTCACTGTTGAGGATACTAGTAACTTACCAGTTCTTATTACAAATCCAGCATCGTCTATAACTAATATATATATAACTGAAGCTGATGTTTTGCAAAGCCTAACTAAACTCAAAATAAATAAATCACAGGGCCCTGATGGCATCTTACCTATAGTGTTAAAAGAGATGAGGGAAATTATTTGCCGACCCTTAATTTTACTGTTTCAAAAATCCTTATCTGAAGGTGTGGTACCTTCTGATTGGAAGCATGCCAACATAACACCCATTTTCAAAAAAGGGGATAGAAGTAATTTGTCAAACTATAGGCCAATCAGTCTAACTTGTATAACTGGTAAAGTTATGGAGGCTATAATCAAAGAGAAAATGGTAGATTACCTGGACGCAAATAGCATTTTGAGGGATAGCCAGCATGGATTTAGGAGAGGTAGATCCTGTTTAACAAATCTGTTGGAGTTTTTTGAGGAAGCTACTCAGGAAGTTGATGATAAGAAGGCCTATGATGTCATCTACTTAGATTTCCAAAAGGCTTTTGATGTTGTCCCCCACAAGAGGCTCTTACTTAAACTCAAAGCGACAGGTATTTTAGGATCTGTAGCGACCTGGATTGATAACTGGTTAACAGATAGGAAGCAGCGAGTAGTTATAAGAGGCACAATGTCACAGTGGGCCTGCGTTCATAGTGGGGTACCGCAGGGTTCAATTTTAGGACCACTATTGTTCCTAATTTACATAAATGATATAGACACCAATATATACAGTAAACTGGTGAAATTTGCAGATGACACCAAGGTGGGTGGTGTAGCAGATACTGAACTAGCGGCTCAGCAGCTACAGCGGGATCTTGATTTAATTAGTGACTGGGCCGATACCTGGCAGATGAAATTTAACATAGACAAATGTAAGGTACTCCATGTAGGGAGCAGAAATATAAAGTACAGGTATTTTATGGGACCTACTGAAATAAAGGTAGCTGATTATGAGAAAGACCTTGGTGTGTATGTTGATGCTTCCATGTCTCATTCTCGCCAGTGCGGGGAAGCAATAAAAAAGGCCAATAGGATGTTGGGGTATATCTCCAGGTGTGTGGAGTTTAAGTCAAGGGAGGTAATGCTAAGATTATACAATTCCTTGGTGAGACCTCACCTAGAATATTGTGTGCAGGTTTGGTCACCATATCTTAAAAAGGACATTGCGGCCTTAGAAAAGGCCACAAGAATGATTCCTGGTCTTAGAGGAATGTCATACGAGGAAAGGTTAGTTGAACTAAATCTGTTCAGCCTCAAGCAAAGGAGACTGAGGGGGGACATGATCCAGGTCTATAAGATTCTAACAGGTTTAGATGCTGTTCAACCGAATAGTTACTTCAGCATTAGTTCAAATACAAGAACTCGTGGCCATAGGTGGAAATTAGCAGGAGAACATTTTAAAACAAATTTGAGGAAGCACTTCTTTACACAGCGTGTAGTCAGAGTATGGAATACTGATAACGTAGTGCAAGCTGAATCCTTGGGTTTCTTTAAATCAGAGCTAGATAAGATTTTAACAACTCTGAGCTATCAGTTAAGTGAGCTCGATGGGCCGAATGGCCTCCTCTCATTTGTATAGTTCTTATGTTCTTATGTTCTTTATACTGTATATATCATGCAGTATATTTAGATATTATGTATATAGTTTCAATTACCTGATTCAGGGTACATTTCTAAGAATATAATATGTATTTCCAATTTCCAAGACAAAGATGTTTTTATTAATACTGCCATAATTCACATCTGACACCATGATCTCCAAACTGCAGCTGACAGTGTGTGAGGAGCAGGAGAGAGATCTCTACTCAGTACCACTGTAATGAGAGACACTCACCTGTGAGCCCAGCAATGAGAAGAAACAGAAGCATCAGAGGATCCATACGTGTGTGTGTCACTGAGCCCAGATCTGAGGAAAACTGACCCTCACTTCCTTATCCTCTGGACCTTCACTGACTCTGTCGTTTCTATTCTCACACACAGCAGGCAGAGTGAAAGGGGAGTGGACACTTTAAACAGGAAGTGACAAAACCACAAGGCTGAATATTTAGCACCAAATACTTCAGCAAGTCATTCTATTATTATTACTATATACAGTGTAAAACTTATAATAAAATGCATCATAATTTTTCTTTATGCTGCTTGGACACTAAAAGATTTACTATGCACAAGGCATATATATTTGCTTATGATGACAATAGAATTTGTAGTATTAAACAAGGTAGCCATGGTTTGAACAAAAGAGGCTCTGTGATGCACTTTGTGTGAGAGAATGGTAGGGAATAGCTGTGCAGACATCTGACATGGGATTAATACCTACAGAAGGTCAGGGTGACGATAATTATGGGATGGAGTATCTAAGGGAGTAACCCAGGTGATTACACAATCACGTACAAGAAAAATTGAGTCATTTGAAGGGAACTTTGATTACCTGTTCAGTAAATTTTAACTAATTATTCATCCACAGGGCGAAGCTGCAGCAATTTCACTGGGACTGGGCACTAACTGAACTGGGTTCAGTGATATCAGGTCAGCTGCCTTCCGCCATCTCCTCTTTCAATGTCCAGTGAAAGCGAGCAAAGCAGCTGTGTGCTTTGGGGAGTCAATGGAAGAATTTGTGGAGAGTTTCGAGGCACCATGTCGCAGAGAAGTGATGTGTTGAGTGGCCTTCCATGGCTGAGTTCCAGGGAGCCGGACCTTCTGGGCAACAAGAGGGAGCAGTAAGGGCAGGTTGTCTGCGTCACTACTAGAAGCCCAGTAAGGTCTTCCTCTTCCTTGGGCTCCTCCAGTCGCTATCGCTCCATGGATCAATTAGTGTACTGTTGACGATCCACTGAGGTGTGCAGGCCAGTGGCTTGGGCCAAGGCAGGAGGCTGGGTGCTGGGGCCAAAACAGATACCAAGGACTGGGGCTCTGACCCCATCACCACTGGGTCACCTGCAGGAGCAAAGGACACGAATCCCAGCACAAGGGGTGTCACAGAGTCTGGGGATCATCCTGCTTAGATTGCAGAACTATTCAACTGCTCAAGTTACTAATTTAATCCAATGTATGATATTTGTAAACATTCTTTAATAGACATTACCACCAAAATTCCTATAGTAATTAACAGCTATTTTAGAGCGGAATTCCAAAAATGTTACGTGTTTCCACAGTTTTGGCCACTAGTGTAGACTGTGGGGCCAATTGCAATATTGTTTCTGTACACATAGTAATTCCTGACATTCTGACTGAAAAGACAAATCAGTTACTAGCAATGTATAACAAAAGTACACTGTAGCCTTCGTCTGATGTAAACACGTACTGAAGAACCTAAAAATATGAAAAGGTATGATGTAGTCTTCATGGACTATGAATCTGTTGAAGGTGCAATAAGAGAATATACTGGCACTAGACAGTGCTGTGACAGAAGATTCCACAGAAGGGCCATGGACAGTGGAGCACATTAAAGCTACATATCCTGATGTTTTCAAAGGCGATGGCTGCTTGGATGGAGAATATGAGATAGAAGTAGACAGGAGGGCAACACCAATCAAGCTATCAGAGAGACAGGTTCTGCTTTCCATCATGTCTGCTTTAAAGGAAGAGCTGCTTCACCTAAAGAGGAGGGGAATAGTAACACCTGTGGACAAAAGCATGGAGTGGAGCAGCCTAGTCCTCACAAAGAAGCCAAACGGTGAGCTCAGCGTGTGTACAGACCCTAAACCACTGAATAAAGCACTGAAGAGGAACCATTTTCCTCTCCCTACCATTGATGACATCTTGCTAGATCTAAAGAAGCTTTTCAGTGTGTGACATCAGAAATGCCTGTTGGCCTGTCAAGCTGGAGGAAAACTTCAGCTACCCGACCACTTTCTCGCCCCCTTGTGGCAGGTACAGGCGGCTGTGCATACAGTACCTATGGGCATCAGCACCAGAGATTTTCCAATGATGACTGAGCCCTGGAACGGCTTGGAGGGAGGTCATGTGATTACAGACGGCATTTCGATCACAGGTGAGGGAGACACAATGGAACTGGCAGAGAAAGATCGTGACAGAAGACTGACGTAATTTATGAACAGATGTACTGAGAAAAACATCAGGCTAAATGCAAAGTAAGAGTGAGACAGACGCTGTTCCATTCATAGGATATTTACTGACAGTGGATGGACTTCAAATTGATCCAGAAAAAGGCAAAGCAATCCAGCAGATGCCCAACACATGGTAAGGGAGGCAAAGACTCCTAAAAATGGTAAATTTCTTAGCCAAGTTTTGCAGCCACCGTTCAGACCAGTGTGAGCCTCTGCGACAGCCGACCCATAAAGGCAGTTTGTGGGAGTGGACAGACATTCAGGATGCTGCATTCTCCAAAATCAGAGAGTCCATTGTGAATGCACCAGTACTGAAATATTATGATCCCAAGGAAGACTTGATTCTCCAGTGTGATGCTTCAGACACCAGTTTGGGTGCAGCTGTGATACAATGCAGAAAACCAGTGGCTTTTGGGAGCAGAGCACTCATGCAAACTTAGCAAGGATATGCTCAGATAGAAAAGGAGCTTCTAACAATAGATACTTCATTGATCAATACTGGTGACTAGAGGGGATACCTGACTACCTAAGAGAGAATCGGATTTATCCAGGACTGGGTCATGGACAACATTAGCATCTGTTCCTGTAATGAACTCATAATCATGGAGTTTAAGGATATGGCTACAGAGGTCCAGGAAGAATGAGCTTTGTGGGGGGTGGGGGCATAAGCAGAAGCGAAACAGATCTTACTTCACCCAACTCAGACAGGATAGAATTAGAACATTTCTGTGCACTGCTGCCACATGGTGGACACAGAAAAGACTGCAGTCAATTCTAAAATCAGTCAGTCAGCCCAGACGTCTTTACTCTGAGCATAACCTCTTACCTGACATTAATCCATAGGAGATGCCCGTCCATCAGAGGGCTCATACACAGTTAATGTCAAATTATAGTGAATTTGTACATTTTCCTAGGATGTCTGCTGTTAGTCATTATAAACAGGAAGTGAAAAAATAACCATCCTAAAGTAAGTGATTCTCACCTGGTGGCCCATCAGAGGATGAAGAGGAGCATCAGAGGAGCCTTTTTATGTGTCTCACTGACCTCAGATCTGTGGAGACTGACACTCACGTCCCAATTTTCCGTAACTTCACTGTTTCTCTGTCTTCTCTATGCTCACATACAGCAGTCACAGTAAAGAGGGAAGGGTCACTTTACACATCACACAGGAAGTGATGCAACAACAATGATGTTTCGTACACAATGGGGTCCCTGGTCCTCCTCAGTTATATCCAGGTTTTCATGGTTCATCATCATGAGTTTGACACTGTAATATTACTTGTCAGGGTCGGTGCCCGTCTGGCCCTGTACTCTGTGCCTTTTCCCTGTCTGATGTTGCCTTAGTCAGGCCGCCGCGTGGCTCAGTGGGCTGAGTGTGCAGCTCAGAGGCAGACATCCCTCCTTCATCAGCTTGAGGTCTGAGTTCAGTCTCACCTTCTGTGTCATATTTTGGTTTTATTTAATCTGTATCCATTCCTCACTGGAATACCAGGGTCTCTCTCTGCAGTGCTTTCCTTACAACTTTGCTATTTGCTTTTAAAGCACTCAGTGGATTAGCCCCACAATACATTTCAGATCTGCTATTTCCATATTCAACCCCCCCCGGTCTTTCTCTGTAGCTGCCCCCTGACTTTGGAATAGTCTCCACATTAAGCCCTGCACTACTATTGAAGAGTATAAATCTTAAATTAAAGATCCACCTTCTCTATTGCTTTCCAGGTTCTCCTATGGTTTTTGTCATGAAGTTTTTAATGACACATTTCATTTAATTTTAATTAACCTCTTACTCTTTACATCTGTTACTTATTGTACTACATTTCCATAAATTTTTATTTTCTTATTTCTTATATGCATGCTTTCATGTAATTTTATTTATACATTTTACCATCAATATAGTACTTGCTTTTTTTTTTTATTTTTATTGCCCACCACCACCCCCCCTCTTCGGAGGACAACGTTATTTTACACTAAATTCAAGAGCAAAGAGTGTGGCTGCTCCGAACTCACCAGTACCGTGGAAAAGGGGAAAAAAAAAAAACAGGGGGGGATATAGAAACAACAAGCGTAACAATAACAGACATCAATCACCATGGGGAGAGAAGAAACAAAAAGGTATACAGAAATAATAACACTAATAATGTAGGTGGGATGGAAAAAAATGAAGTATAGGGGAATACAGAATACAAACAACCATAAGAAACATAACACTCATCAAACAACAAAAATTATAACAACATCAGTGATAATAATAATAATTGCGAAGGCAGGAGAAACCAGGCAACCGAGGCCACCCTGCCGCCCCCCCAGCACAAGGGCCCACGGCCATGTGCCCCGGAGATAACCACCCGCCCAACCCAGGAAGCAGCCCGCGAGGGACTAAAGGGGCACCAACCCCCGTACAGGGAGGCCCGCAGAGGGAGGACGGGCGGCGAGCCCCCCAGCCCCACCCGCAACCCCCCCACCGAGGCAGGCGGGTCCAGGGCCGAAGGGACCGGAACCACCACCCCACCCTCCCAGGCAGACGGCCCCCCACACACCGGGGGGGGCCAGCCCGTCCCCCAGCAGGACGGACCGCCGCCCACCGCAGCGACCCGGCACACCTCCCCCCCGACACTGCAGGATGATCCAAGGGGGGCCCATACAAAGAGCCCCCCCCACCCGGGAATGGACCAGCAGGGAGATGATTCTCACTGACTGAATAACAGCAGAATGGTTGCTGTAATCATCTTGCAGGTTACTATAAAGAGAAGTGTTTCTATGTAACAGGTCAGCAAAAGAAACTGCTGTCCAGAGGCTTAATGGTGAGGATACGACTTCATTCTTAGCCTCAGCAATTGGTCCAGCAAAGCCAAGTGCATGACAGGGAACAAGAAGCCCCAGTTCTGGAAACCACCGTCACCCCATTAGCGTGGAAGGAACCTGTCGCTCAGGGAATGAGGGAATTCACAGGGTGGAAGGACCCATTCTCTGTGCCTCAGTACGAGACCCACCACTGGTCCCAACAGAGATAGTGGTTTTTACTCTCTCGTGAGAGGGAGCAATATGGATTTCTAAAAACACCCAAAACTGCATTTAAACGTTTGACATTATGTGAAGTGATAAAAAGATGCAACAAATACCAGTTATCATGTTCAGAAGGTCAAGTGCACTCACCCTTCCCTTTGTTGGCATTAAGTGGATAACTTTTGCCAAGCAATACATTTTATTGACTGGGGGAGGGGGGTGCCACTAGAATTAATACCATACCGGAGAATGCTCGGTATGCCATATGCCCCATATATATATATATCCTGTAGCTGCAGTGAGTATATTAGCATTATTGTTAACAAGTGTACTGCCACAGTAACAAGTACATATATATGTGACAGTAAAATTTTCTGGCCATCTACATTGATAAAACTTTGATGATTGTACTGTTTTATTATTAAATACAATTATTAGATAGAACCGGCTTATGTATTTGCTCTTTAAGAGGTTTTTACTGTTGTCTGGTGAGCTGTAGTGCAACCTGTCTGACTGAAACCTGTTTCTCCTCTCAGCACTAGGCGATTGGAAAAAGCCGTGAGCTGGACAGATAATGAGTACTGGGCAGCCTGGAATAAGTAGGATGAGGTGATTGATTGGGGAGATGACGAATCTCCACCCACATCACCTCCCTCTAACCAGGCTGGCACCTGTACTGGAGACGTGGATGCTGGGGCGGTGGAACATTATCATCAGCCCGTATATAAACGTATGTATTTCAGAACTTTTTTTAACATGAGTTTGAGCCAGTCTGATGTTAATTGAAGTTTAAAAAATTGGTCGGTACTATGTAAATTATTCTCACTGATTGAATAACAGCAGAATAGTTGCTGTAATCATCTTACAGTTTACAATAAAGAGAAATGTTTCTGTGCAACAGGCCAGCTAAAGAAATTGGTCTCCAGAGGCCTAACATTGAGGATGCAACTTCATCTGTGTGTCCTGCCTCAGCCAGTGGTCCAGAAAGTGCATGACAGGGAAGAAACCCCAGTTCTGTCCACCGCACTCCCCCCATCATCTTGGAGGGAAGCTGTTGCTCAGGGAAAGAGGGAATCCGCAAGGCGGAAGGACCCATTCTCTGTACCTCAATATGAGACCCACCACTGGCCTAGGCAGAGACACTGGTTGCGACAGCCACCAAAGACCTCCATAGATGAGAACATCATCCAAGACCTCTGCAATGGCCTGCAGACTTTTTCACTGTCATGAGGTTGAGCTGTATTTAAACTGTATTTATTATAAAATAAAAATTTCAAGCTAATACTGTCTCAGCCAAATACTGTCCTCTATGTCCATCAAAAATGCAATGAAAAAGAAAATATATCAAGCATCTCAGTAGATACTGACTGTATTGAATTACACTGGGATAGTGAATCCCCTGGGGGAAAGCTAGATGTAGGCAGGGTTTCATCTATTCTGTTATATAATCATGAGTGACATATTGCAGTAATGGAAAAAAAATAAACCTATCAGAATCTTACTGTAGAGCCCTACTAAAAAGGTCTATTAAAATAAAGTTTTTTTGGTTATTTATTTAATTTTATTATTGTTTGACTTCAAGTTCATATTTGTTGTTTTACATAAAGAAAAAATGGGTTTAAAATTGATGTGATCTTTAAAAAAAAATCTAAGTTTGTATTTTATTTTAAAAGAAAGGTTATCCATTAACCAATGACACGTCTTGAAAATGACCCCGGAAGGGGAGGGGTGAGGCAACGGAGGGGAAAGAGACGTGTGGGGTTTTTTTTTCTTTTGAGGAGATAACAGTTAAAATACTCGCAATCTTTTGGTTTAAAAAGTTAAGAACTGAAAGCTGTTTTATTTTCTACATTCACCAAACGACAAAGGGTTGATAGAGTTATAGAGAGTTCAGCGAGAGCGAGTGAGTAACTCGGATGGAACTCATGAAGACGGGGAGATGGACTGTGAGATGGAGGCTGTTCCGGTGGTCAACGAGGCCTGTGTGGTCGCGAACTGAGGATACGCGTGGACGTGATACCCCGATGCTTCTTTGCCGTTCCACAAGAGGATATCAGTGACGATCGGATTTGCTTATCAGTTCATCTTGTTTCCTGAAATGGTGCTGTGTTTTTGAACTTCGTCGTTTCATGGGAATTTGTGAGTACTACTACCTGTTGCATATTCACGTGAGCTCCAACGTTGCGCGCCATCGAAAGACTAAAATCCCATGCTGGGTATTACTTTAATTTGGGTATTTTTCATGTTATGTTGTTGTGAAACTTTGTTTATTACGAGTGTTTCAACTGAGGTTGATTTTGTTTATAATTTGTAGATTGGGTCATATGCCCTAAAGCAGCGGTCACTAACACTGTAACAGGCGGACCGCGGTCCGGGTCCGGACCCAGAAGCTGTCCCATACGGACCCGGACCGACAGCCAAAACATTTAGTTATTGTTTCAAAACTGACGGGGCGCTTTTATTTTAACCGACGCAGCGTTTGTAGTCTTTTCGGTAGTGGTTTAGCAGTAGAACCTGAAATCGTAAAGCTGAAAAGTTTTCAAATACAATATGTAAATATATAACACGTTGGATAAATAGACGTAGTTTATTGTTGATTTCATGTTCGTTGAAGTTTCTGCATTTTAACATATGTATAAAGTAATGTTACCTGTTATATAAATATTGCCAAATCTCAAGCAACTGGCGTGAAACGCTTTCAGACTCATGCTGGAAATCTTGCGGCAAATCTATATTATTCCATTATAAAACCTAAAATTAGCTACGTCAAATGTGTATTTACACGGTTAAATACAAAAGCAGACTATTTACAAGGGTAAGAACTGTTATATGTGTGCAGACATCTCGAATTGAAAATCTCACTCCAGCCAGCTGGCCGAAGTTCTATGTCACGTGACAATAAATAATGTCAAAGCGTTTTTGAATTGTATTGAATTAATTTGATTTGACAGTCAGGTATTGATTACATACAACGTTGATGCAACTAATAGGCTACTTAAATATATATCACACTATTAAATATTTAGACATTATGATCTTCTGGACCTTTGCTTCAAGATTTTTTCTCTAACTGGACCTCTTTAAATTTTAGTTGAATACCCCTGCCCTAAAGGGAGTTAAATCCTAGGAAAATAACAAAAGATAAAAAGGGTCAACATTTAATAAATGTAAACGTTTATCGAATACCTGTTTTCTTTGTGATTTTCATGTGAGGGAAAATTAGGGAGTAATTTCAGTGGGATTTTAATTTACTCTAGGTAACAGAAGGCAGTAAGAAACCACTTCAATAATCTATTTACTTCTGAAAAACTGTATACTGATATCTGAGATCCGGGGTGGTAGATAAATGTTTTAATGCTTAGATGTGAACTGTCCTTTGTGATTTAAAGGTACGTAATGTGTAACTCTCCTTTCGGAATTTTATTTTATTTGTATTGCAATTTTCCCTAGACATATTTATTATTTCAGCTGTTCAACAGGAGAGGGCTACATTTGTGGGGGCTCGTCCGTCTTGATCAGGCAGTTCTTGGAGGTGAGGTCTCGGTGGAAGATGCCTTTGGAGTGCAGGTAGGCCAGGCCCAGGGCCACATCCCTGGCCAGCTTCACGCGCACCCCCCAGCTCAGCTGCTTGTTGCTGTCCAGAAGCTGCTCCAGGTTCCCCCTTTGATGTACTCAGTCAGAGCGTGGAGCTGCCCCTCCTGAACACAGACACCCATGAACCTCAGTATGTTGGGGTGACATAGCCGGTTCATCAGCTGCACCTCCCTCAGCATATTGGCCCTGTTGCTGCTCATCGTGTTCATCTTCAGTGCCATCACCTGGTCAGAAGTCCGGTGTCGCACCTTGTAGACCTCGGAGAAGAAGCCGGAGCCAATCCACTCACAGAAGAAGTCATCAAGGTGCGTGAGGCGGGAGAAGGCGCTGATGAGGGCGCGGTAGGACGAGCTGCAGACACGGCTGCCCTGTGAAGGCCCTGTCTCGCCTGCTCCTCTGCCGCCATCCTGGTCTTCCAGCCGCTCGGCCCGTGTGGGGAAGCCGGCGATCGAGTTGCGCTTGTTGCGGTCCATCTGAAGGGCGCCTACTTGTGGGTGGCAAGTTTCTTGGGCCGGGAGGGGGGGGGCACTACATCGCCGAGATGTCGGGGGGGTGCCCCAGGCTGACCCGGCCTCCTCCCTGCGCAGCGTTCTCTTCATGGCGCAGCATTCAACCTTTTATTTACTCCTCATCTGGCCGGAGCGGGAAAGGCGCAAAGCCAAACAGCTCTTCGCCCCGCATTCGACACCGTGTTTCACTTCTACGGCAACACGGTTTTTCAAAAGCCCAAAATGCCCAGACCTTCCACGGCCATAGTGCTCGTCATCCTGGTGTCGGACTAAGCGGTCTGTGCTTCTTTCTCCAAGCGCTCGGCCTCTCCCTGGGGGCAATTTCAGTGGCTTAGGATGAAGATACCAGACTGTCCCTCTTCGGTTGTCAAGATCACCCTTTCCAACAGCAATGACCTGTTCATAAGCATTTCTGATCACAGGGTGAACGGACAAGGTATGAAGAAAATCATCTCCCACCTTCTCTTTGCATGCTTCTACCAACTTCTTCACTACAGCGGTATTTGTTCCCACCAGAATGCTGACATCTCCTTTCATGACCGGATCGGGGCAGACCAGCACATGTGCATCTATGGATTCCGCCACTCCTGCTACAGATCCAGGAAACTCAAGCCTTAGAGACAAACAGCCATCATATGGGTACCGCTGCATGCTTAAACCCCATATCTCCAAATTCTCTATTGGTATCAATGGCAGATGCTTCAAATATTCCTCATAGAATGATCTGTATAGCAGAGTGACTTGCGATCCACTATCCAGCAAAGCCTTTGCATAGATCCCTTCCACCTAGATAGGAAGAACAGAGCTAGGTCCCACCAACCCGCTCGGAAGAACTGCTGGCTCAGCTTTTACTCTTTTGCACTGTATGGAACGTGTCTTCCCCGGAGCTTCAGGCCGTTTCTCTACTGAGCCCCGGAGAAGTTTCCCGACGACTGTCTCATTCTGATGAGTCGCTGATTTACTCTCCTGAGATTTTCTTCGTTAGTACAGTCACGCTTTAGATGCCCATCTTCTCCACATCTGTAACAGAAGACACCTGCTTTGTTCACTGGTCTGATTGGCGTTTTACTCTCCCCAGTTGCAGCTAGACTATGCATAACAGGACGGTCATGGTTTACAGGGTCTTTCGCTGCAGCTGACAAGCGCGACACCTCATCTTTTAGTGCCCTAATCTCCCTTTTCAGCTTTTCCACTTCTGAGCCGGGAAGACTAGTGTTAACAGATGATTTCTCCTTGGCCAAGGGCAATACTGACATGGCTACATTAGCTTGTAATGAGCTCCTACTGTTCACCATATTTTCTTCTTCTCTTACCTCCTTCATTAACTCATTGAAAGAGGGAGGGGCACACCGTTTATGGGTCATCCTTAAACGCATAGCCACCAGGTCACTTGAAAGGGCACCTCTGACTATTTGCTGCATTCGAAGATGATTCAGGGAAGAATACTCAATGCCTTTTTTCCTCAGCATACTGTGCAGCATCCTGTCCAACCTCAGTATGTAGGAGAGCTTCTCTCCTTCATTCTGGTAGGTGCCCCGAAACTTTAACATCAAATCTGCAGCATCCTCAGTAGTGCCAAATGCTGACTCTAACACACTAAGATAATCACTGAAAGTAGCAGAAGAATTTCCAGTCTTCTCAAACCTTACAATATCTCCTGCAGGACCTCTGAGACACTCTACTAGTCTCTGCTTCTTGACGTTATCAGAACACTGCCCTTCTTCCAGAATGTGAGTAGTCTGCTCCACCCAGACCTCATACTCTTCTTCCCCAGGAGGAGTCGGTATAAACCCTGAGAAAGGATGCAGCTTTCTATATGTGACCCTTTCTTCAGATGAAGCCAGATGACACGTTTGGACCAGGGAGTTTATAGCATCAACTAGCTTAGTGTTGAGGTCAGGTGTAGAGGAAGCAAGACTTGGAAAGTCAACTAAGGGTCTTCCCTCTTTTTGGAGAAAAGAGCTCAAATTAGCCTGGAACTCTTCTTCCGTACTCTGTTTAGGGGTTTCAGCTGTAACATGAACAACCTGTGTGTTCCAGGATCCCTCTTCAGGTCCTCCAATCTCTGCAGGAACATACATCTTTGAAATGCTGCCAGCTACTTCCATCAAAACAAATTGACATTGTTTAGTTTTGTCAGCGCAGCGATCAAGCACTTTGCATTTCCCAAGCCCTGGAACTATAGACTACTCTGTCTTCGCAGTCTGTAGGCACATTTCTCAAAATAAAAACTCTGTCCAGCTCAACATCTTTTTCCCTGCACCATTCAATAACCTCACTAAGCTCCATTTTATCCATTTGTCCTAAAAACCCGCTTTTAAGTGTTAAAACTCTCTAGATAGAACTCTCAAAAAACACTTTCAATTTTCTTTCCACAGAACATCACAGCTTCTGAAAACACAATCTGAATAAAATTGAAAAAAAAAAAGATCCCGGACGAGCCCCCACAAATGTAGCCCTCTCCTGTTGAACAGCTCGAATAATAAATATGTCTAGGGAAAATTGCAATACAAATAAAATAAAATTCCGAAAGGAGAGTTACACATTACGTACCTTTAAATTACAAAGGACAGTTCACATCTAAGCATTAAAACATTTATCTACCACCCCGGATCTCAGATATCAGTGTACAGTTTTTCAGAAGTAAATACAGGGTTCCCGCGGGGTCTTAAAAAGTCTAAAATTCAGAAAGTTAAATTTAAGGCCTTAAAATGTCTTAAAAATGCCCAGATTTTCATCTTAGGTCTTAAATTTAATTTACCCAAGTCTTAAAATTCTTACCTCCATTAATTCCCAAAAAGCGTTTTCCGCAGAAAATAAAATAGTAAAACGCTGTAAAACAAGACACTGGTCTGCACCGATGTCTGTGTGGTAATAAAACTACAAATCCCATTGCGTGATCACTGCAGCTAGGCAAACAAACAGTTCGGAAAACTTGAGAGCCCTGTGTCACTACCGAAAATGTAACTTACGCTACTACACATATGCATGCTTACGACTTCTGGAAGGTGGCGTGCTATTTTTACGGCATCGCGTCACATTTCATTGTTGATTTTTGATGAGAATGTCCACAGCGAGAGGAAAGAGAAGATTTAACCGGATAATGATGAAGACCTTTGACTGTAAAAGATTTTATTTCGCACAGGGCATTAATACCCAATGTGCCTCAGAAGGAGTGACGTAAAATATGGCGTACGGCCATCAATTTTACAGTCAAAGGTGACATTAATGTTTTTATTAATGTGCTAAATGAAATTACCATTATGTATTACACGCAGTTCGATGTGCTGTGAAGTTACTTAAACTAAGCCTTCTTTTTTCTCCTTAGTCATTTCTTATTTGTATCAGTGTAATTACCACACACTCATGTCAGTTATGGCAGCTGTGTGTTGTGGTGCTAAATGAAGCAAATGATATTTGTTTTATTTTGGGCCAAACCGCACATCCATGCGTTTAGTTGTTTACGTTGTGCAAATAAAAGTTCTTTACTATTATTTTGGTGTGATTTTAGAAAATGCTGTACATATATCACAACCCCTTGATAAACAAAATAAGATTTAAAATGGCCTAAAGTATAATAAAAAAAAAAACATTAACCAGATGTACAGGAATTAGGGTAAATGATGCCCATGTCCATAACTAAGGGGAGCATTTTGTTAGCTTCCTTTCCCTTCATTTTAGCCCAGCAGGCAAAGGAAAACGACTTCCTTCTTCAAACACAAGGTTAAAAATTCAAACAACAGGTTAAAAATTTTGGTTCATGAATAAAGAACAATTTTGATATACACCCCAATTTTATTACGTTTTCTAAAGAAAAGGCATCTATTCAGCAATACCATTTGGACAAAATCTTATGTAAGATTACTGTCAGGCACTAAATGCAAACACAGATGCAAACATTACAAACGGCAAAGCAAAATGGTTTAAATACCACAATAAAGTGACTGCTGAACTACAAATATAAACATCGATGACCCATCTCACAATACGTGACCAATGAATGATGATACACGACGTCCACGTCCCTGAATCACGCAATCACGGTCTGCCGCAAAATGTTCAGTATCCAGCCTGTAGAAGTGTACATTACCGGAAATTACATTTTCGGTAGTGACACCCTGTTGTCAAGCGTATAGCTTTTAAAGATGGGTAAGTGTGTGTTTAACGGCGCTTGGCTCGATAATGGCAATTTTTGCAGCTGGTTACAAGCTGTCCCCAGCAGTAGGCATGAGGCTCGCTGCAAAGTCTGCAAGAAGGTAATACAGTTGGGGACATTGGGTGTAAAGGCGCTGGAGTCTCATGCCAAAGCAGACAAACACCAGCTTGCCATGAAAAGCCTTCAGCGGAGTCAGACCATCTCACAGTTTTGTGCCCCATCCCAGCAGCCATCTACATCATCGTCGCTTGGTCCCTCCGGACTCCACGTTACATCTTCGTCGACCTTCATAGACCTAATGATCTTCGGGCTACTTTCGGGTCAACCGAGACCTCAAAATCTGAGGTACTTTGGATTCTCCACACAGTGACAAAACATTTGTCATATAACAGCAGTGATGATATTGGTGACCTTTTCCAGACAATGTTCCCCGACTCAAACATTGCAAAAACGTTTACCTGCGGACCAAACAAAATCGCTTATATAGCAAGATTTGGCATAGCGGACTTCATCAAGAGAGATCTAATTAACACCATTAGCGGACAGCATGTCTTGATGTTCAACGAGAGCTTCAACTCATCCACCAAATCCAAGCAGCTGGATCTCCACGTTCATTTCTGGAGCAATGGGGAGGTGCGGTCGAGATATCTGGGCTCTCAGTTCATGGGACATGGGACAGCGCAGGACCTTCTGAAGCACATCGAAGTAAGTGACAGCTTTAATAGCCCGGACAAATAGAATGGAGTTTTTTGTTTGGCTGTGTTGACAGTTTAACTGTTGAAAATAGTTCTAAAATTAGGGCATAACATTTAAGCTCCGTTCCATATCAATGTCCCATAGAATAACAATCATATAGGCTAATTTATATTTTTTCTCATGCCCTCGACAGCAATGTCTGTAAGTCTGAGTTGTCTCTCACTTTAGTTTACATATTTACTTGCTGTAGACGTAATATTAGTGAACAATGTTTCTCCATTCACTCGTAAATAAGTGTTAGCGATTACAGTGTTATGCTAAGCTTTGTATGGTTAATGCAATGCATTGTTCAGCTAACTATAAATGCGGTTTTCAGTTAGCCTAGCTGCTAAGTGGTTTGTTAGAACAACCTTATTAGGCTGGTTTAACCTAGTTTCTTTTGTACATTACATTTTTGTGGCAGTTTTACTCGCTTTTCACCTGTCAACTTTGAAGACAGAAAATAATGGAGCAAAGCGCTCACGATCCTGGCTCGTGAACGAGTTTGGCTAGCTGGTTATTCTGTGTTCACGCACTGACCAGCTCACACACAGATAGAGCAGTATATCGTATGATCTGTGTGATAGCATTGTATCCTACGGAAATGAAAGCCTAATGATTTTTCAGTCGGCATATAACCTATGCATGGGATGAAAACGAGTAGGCTAGATAATGTAGAGTGAGTTTCAAATACTTACTTAAAATACTTTTAAGTAAAAAGTACGTTTTGTTTGTTAAGGACACCTGTGGAGATAAACTCCTTCTCAGCCTCACTATAATTTAAAATGAATGTCTTTTAATAATCTGCATCAGCTCCATACCAGAAGAAAGGTTGCAGTTTAACATGTAGCTGAATTTATACAGTTAAATGTATGTGTGTGGTCATTAATTTATTTAATCTTTTTATTTCTTCTTATTTTCCAAAAGGAGGCATTGCATCCATTGGACCGCAGCAAGCTCATTTCAGTCTCTATGGATGGGCCCAATGTCAATTGGAAGCTTTTGGACCTACTCCAACAGGACCATGCACAAATGGTGTCCGTAGGCAGCTGTGGACTCCACACACTTCATAACGCCTTCAAGGCTGGATTTTCGATGTGGAATGTGGATAAAGTTTAAAAGGCCATGCACACTGTTTTCCACAACGTTCCTGCAAGGAGGGAGGACTACAAACAAATCACAAAATGTACTCTGTTTCCCAAGCCATTTTGTGGCCACAGGTGGCTTGAAAATCTCCCAGTTGTTGAACGGGCTCTGGCAGTCTGGCCATCTCTCATGCTGTATGTGTGACGCTAAACCCCAAGACGGCATCTTTTGACACCATTGAGGCAGCCATTAAGGATCCCCTTATGACAGCGAAGATGCACTTTTTCATGACTGTGGCCAGGACCTTCCACCCATTCATGAAGATGTACCAGACCGATGAACCTGTGATGCCTTTCCTTGGCAAAGACTTGGCTGAGTTGATTAAGGTAACTATTTACTGTATATGGGTAGTATGATTTGTTGGCATGAGCTTCTCATCTTATTTGTTTATTTATTAATCTTTTATCCAAAATAACAAACTATTTGTCACATTTTGGGGATTGTATGTAAAATGTTGTAGGGCCAGTCTCCTATTCTAAGTCTGGGTTAATTGCCTTCTTAAATTAATGAAATCCTATTGAATTAGATTAGAATTATGATGTCATTGTTTGATAAAAGATAAAAGGAAATGAAATGGGCTAATGGTACTTTTGCCTACTGACAGAGTCTACTGAGACGCTGTGTGAAGAGAGAGGTCCTCCAAGACATCACTCCCCTTCAGCTCACAAAACTTGATACATCTGACAAGACCTTGCTCCTTCTTCCCCAGAAGATTGATATCGGCTTGGGTGCTGAGGCAGCAGTCAAGGTATTATGTTTGGTAGTTTGGATATTAATTATGATTTCCAATTAAGATACTGTGATGTTTGTTTAGAATCAGTACTACAATGTTAACATGAACAAACACACAAATTCATGTTTGGATATTAATTATGATCAACATGTACGCTGCAAGTATAGACCAATGCATACAGACCAATACGGAACCTATATTTTTGCCTGCTTTCTCCTTTAAAGCAATGCATTTTGGATGGTGATTCCCCATAATGAAGGGTAGATTCACATAGACCATGCGACGCAAGTACGATTCTGCTGAGGCATTCCAAACACAGCAAATAAGAAATTGTATGACCTCATTGCATGAAGTCACATAATTGGCCAACACTATGACTTCATGCCATATGGTACTTAAACTCCATTTTGATATTAATGACATGTATTTTTTATTGTCCAGGCCAGTAAGAGTGCAGAGCTAGTGGTCCTTAAATTTAGGAGGGATTGTCTGCAGGGCTTCTCAAACATCGTAAGAAAAGCACAGGAGAAGAGCCCCTTGAAATATGCAACAGTTATGCAGATGGAGTGTCTGGATCCATCTCTCATGTTCAGGGACCCAGACAGATGCAAAAATAAGATGAAGGCTCTTGTCCAGGCATTCCTGAAAAACAAGCACCTGACAGGAGGTGTACCTGCTGGTAGGAATAGTTTTGGAAGGGGTTGTGAACCAAAGTTTGAATACCATGCTCAACTATCCTTTGATTTTTTTATCGGACTTTATTCAGAGCATTAGTTGCAGACATATGCTTTGCCATTTGACACTTTTCCAATGTCCTAACAGGGCTAGTTTAGCATGGATGTTTCACTTTTATCATTCCCTCTTGTGATGGTCCTCTACCTGTTGCCGTGCTACCTGCTACCTATGGCTCAGATGCATTGAATAAGTTCCATCATTTTATACAGGTTTTTGTTGTTATTGCAGACATTTGGTGATAGTGTCTTTATCTAACACAGTGATTTACAGCCATGGCCAAAAATATTGGCACTGTTACACTTTTTGCCTTTACAGTTGGTTTTGGTATACATGTTTATTTCCTTTATGTGTGTTGGCACAATACAAAAATGAAGAGAAAACAAGACAGAAGTGGCAATATTTTCAGTCATGAAATGCATATTTGACTGACTTCTTATTTTCTCACACTTTGTTGTAGGGGATGCCATTGTCCAACAATTTGAATCTTTCCTGTCTGTTGAGGCGAGAAATGAAGAATTTCTTGCCTTCCAGGCATTTGAGAGACGCCTAGACACCTTCCTGCGTGAGAGATTAAGCCGACCCTACCCTGCTGCTTGGGACTTTTGCCAGAAATTACTGCTGCTTTCACATGGCCAGGCCTCTGTTGAAAGGGGATTTTCTATCAACAAGGAGGTGGAGACCGAAAACATGCAAGAACACACAATCGTTGCACAAAGGTTGATATGTGACTATGTTGCAATGCATGGGGGTATCACTCAGGTCCCCCTCACCAAGGAACTTATGGCATCTGTGGGTGCAGCTCGGTCAAAATACCGCCTCTTTCTGGACGAAGAGCGCATCACAAAAGAAAAGGAATCCCAGAGCCAGAAAAGAAAGCTGGCTGAGCAGTCTCTGCAGGACCTTAAGAAAAGGAAGACAAGCTTGGAGGATGTGTCCGCCTGTCTTGTCAGAGAGGCAGATGTACTTGCAGAAGAAGCTGAGAGGCGGGCTGGCTCCAAGATGGCTCAACTTCTCTTCAAGTCCAATGCCCTGAGAAGGGCGTACAAAGAAAAACTTGCTGAACTGAAAGTCCTTGAAACTGAAATCGGTGCTAAAGGGGATGAACTCCAGCATATGCAGGATTAGGTTGTATGTGCTAGGCTAGTGTTGTGTTGGGAATATGTATGTCAAGTTCTATCATTTTAAGTATTTTGATTATCTGTTTTAATATTGAATCAATAAAAATAGAATGTTTTGAGAATTTCTGGTACCATTAGAATGTTTCTTATAATGCATCGTGTTGGTCTTAAATTTTACTCATAATGGTCTTAAAATGTCTTAAAAAGGTCTTAAATTTAACTTACTGAAACCTGCAAGAACCCTGTAAATAGATTATTGAAGTGGTTTCTTACTGCCTTCTGTTACCTAGAGTAAATTAAAATCCCACTGAAATTACTCCCTAATTTTCCCTCACATGAAAATCACAAAGAAAACAGGTATTCGATAAACGTTTACATTTATTAAATGTTGACCCTTTTTATCTTTTGTTATTTTCCTAGGATTTAACTCCCTTTAGGGCATATGACCCAATCTACAAATTATAAACAAAATCAACCTCAGTTGAAACACTTGTAGGGGAACCGTCCACTGGCCCAATGGCGGAATCCAATAGGACAGCCGAAGGCTTGAAATGCGTGTGGATCCTTCCGAGCGCTTCTGTAAAGTTACTTACCCGTTGTAGGTAAAGACCAAATTACATCTGACTCCATTTTAAGTAAAGATCTTTATTGGCAAGTTTAGTCATGACATGTCGGTTATTTAGATTACTTCTGGGCTGTGCCTTCTATTGCTGAACTCCCACTAATCCCGGACGATGGGGCGCATCGGATTCGCCTCGGCCGAGAAGGCGATCCGTGACTCTGATACAATGCTAGCCTGGATACCCGTCATGACCCGGCGGCCTTTAACGCCCCAGAGGCTCAGCTGACCATTGCCGAATCCGAGCTAGTGAGGGCCACAGAGGTTAAGCCGATGTCTGCCGTAACTCAGCGTGTGCACGCCTCAGAGGCTGGGCCGGATTTGGTGCCGTAACTCAGCGTGTGTACGCCTCAGAGGCTGGGCCGGTCTATTACCGTAACCCAGCGTGTGCGCACCTCAGAGGCTGAGCCGGACTTTGTGTCGGAACTCAGCGTGTGCACGCCTCAGAGGCTGAGACGATCTACCGTAACCCAGCGTGTGCGTGCCTCAGAGGCTGAGCCGGACTTTGTGCCGTAACTCAGCTTGTGCGCGCCTCAGAGGCTGGGCCGGACCTGCCGTAACCCAGCGTGTGCACGCCTCAGAGGCTGAGCCGGTCTTTTACCGTAACCCAGCGTGTGCGCACCTCAGAGGCTGAGCCGGCATACACCGTAACTCAACTTGGGCAGCCGCATCGGGTCTCGTAGAACGGGGTCGATTCAGAGGCTGCAAGAGAGTGTTAGAATAACCCCAGTCTCTGAGGAACATGCAGAGGTTCAGCAAAGTCAGACAGCCAAGAAGTAATCAAACACAGGTTATTCACAATTAATATACATTACACCAATTTAACCAAATATAGCGTTGCAATAATTTTAACATGTGGCCACAATTCCTATATATATATATATAATATATAATATAATATATAGTATATAATCCAATTAAAAGTATATAACAATTCCATATCTCAGCTGAGTGGACACATAGTAACTGCAGAAAATATCTGATTACAGATGAAGATTCATACAGCACTATGTGGGAGCTCTGATTACAGAGTGACTCCCCGTGCTACTCTCGAGCTCTTCCTTAAGTATTCCAAACCAGGTGACAGGCTGTATCAAAGGTTGTGATTGATTATTTTAGGGCCTGCTCTGATCTTGTGTGTGTGTCTTGGAGAACTGTTGATCTAATCAATTCTTAGACCCTCAGCCAATCAAATTGCTTTAGGGGGAACGTGACAACTCCTTTGTTCTACCAGGTGATAAGATCCTCCACTTTGGAGGGTTTAGTCTTACTTTCTATATTTCTCTTATGTGAAAACATGCCGCTTTAAGGTTGAGAGTATTGTGCCCGTCGTACTGTGACCATTCAAACGAGACCAAACATGGGTGTGTGTGTCCCTAATGTATTCCTCCTGTGTAAGTGTGAGTTAGTGAATGTAGGATGCATCTGTGTCTTGACGCAGCCAGGCCTTATCACTGGACTTTGACAGCAGGGTTCTGGCCGCCCAGTGGGGGTGAGGTGTCCCTTTTGATGTGGTGATCAGGTGATTTGGGTCCAGTCTTGTCGGAGCCGGTGGACCTTTGCTTCAGGACACTGGGTGGAGCATTACAGGCTTGCCAGAGCTCAGACCGACGGGGCCTGCAAGGCCTCCAGCCTTACACACTCGTAATAAACAAAGTTTCATAACAACATAACATGAAAAATACCCAAATTAAAGTAATACCCAGCTGGGATTTTAGTCTTTCGATGGCGCGCAACGTTGGAGCTCACATGAATTTGCAACAGGTAGTAGTACTCACAAATTCCCATGAAACGACAAAGTTCAAAAACACAGCACCATTTCAGGAAACAAGATGAACTGATAAGCAAATCCGATCGTCACTGATATCCTCTTGTGGAACGGCAAAGAAGCATCGGGGTATCACGTCCACGCGTATCCTCAGTTCGCGACCACACAGGCCTCGTTGACCACCGGAACAGCCTCCATCTCACAGTCCAGATCTCCCCGTCTTCATGAGTTCCATCCGAGTTACTCACTCGCTCTCGCTGAACTCTCTATAACTCTATCAACCCTTTGTTGTTTGGTGAATGTAGAAAATAAAACAGCTTTCAGTTCTTAACTTTTTAAACCAATAGATTGCGAGTATTTTAACTGTTATCTCCTCAAAAGAAAAAAAAAACCCACACGTCTCTTTCCCCTCCGTTGCCTCACCCCTCCCCTTCCGGGGTCATTTTCAAGACGTGTCATTGGTTAATCGATAACCTTTCTTTTAAAATAAAACACAAACTTAGATTTTTTTTTAAAGATCACATCAATTTTAAACCCCTTTTTTCTTTATGTAAAACAACAAATATGAACTTGAAGTCAAACAATAATAAAATTAAATAAATAACCAATAAAACTTTATTTTAATAGACCTTTTTAGTAGGGCTCTACATTACATACCTGGATCATGTCCCCCCTTAGTCTCCTTTGCTCGAGGCTGAACAGATTCAGCTCAGCTAACCTCTCCTCATAAGACATTTCACTAAGACCGGGAATCATTCTTGTAGCCCTACGTTGAACCCTTTCAAAGGCAGCAATGTCCTTTTTAAGGTAAGGTGACAAAACCTGCACACAATATTCTAGGTGGGGTCTTACCAAGGAATTGTACAATCTTAAGCTTCACCTACCTTGACCTAAACTCCACACACCTAGAGATGTAACCCAACATGCTACTGGCCTTTTTAATTGCTTCCCAACATTTGCGAGAGTGGGACATGGCAGCAACAACATACACCAAGAGTAGTCCACCATTTTGGCTTGGATTATAGCTTCCATTACTTTTCCAAGTGCCTATAGTTTGTTGGATTACTTCTATCCCCTTTTTTGAATATGGGTGTTATATTAGTAACACACCAACAGATACAGATTTCTGAAATAGCAAAGTTAAATAATATCCCTCATCTCTTTTAAAACTATAGGTAAGATGCTGTTATGATCTCCAGTCTAGAGTTGCAGTGTGACAGTATTCACGGGAAAGGGGATAAAGGGACAAACAGGGTAAGGGCAACAAGGGGACACCAGTGGACAAAGGGATATTTTTTTGCATTTTATTCATACACAATACTGACACTAGAAGCTAAAACTGGGCCTTCACTGGATCTTCCAGCAGGACCACGATCCTAAGCACATGTCCAAATCAACACAAAAATAGTTAGCTGACTATAGAAGCAAGCTTCTGCCATGGTCATCTCAGTCACCTGACCTGAACCCCACTGTAAACTTATGGACTGAGCTGAAGAGTGCTGATCTGGAGAGGTTCTCTAAAAAGGAATGGACTCGGATGCCCGGCTTGGTATTCTCCAACCTTATAAAAGACTCAGTGCTGTTATACTGGCAAAGGGAGGTTGTACAAAGTATTAAAAGCAGGGGTGCCAATAATCATGGCTCAAGTATTTTTGTTAAAAATAATTATTTCTTGATGGATTTTTTTTTCTTCGAAAAAATTTTTTTCAGTGAAAGGTTGGATTTTTCTAATTTTTTCGGTGTTAGATGAAGCTATTTTAGTAAAAGGTAGATTTTTTTCTAACCCTTTTTAAAAATATTTACAAGGGCTGCCAATAATTGTGGAGGGTGCTGTAGCTTCTCTAGGTTTATTATTATCTGTGAGCTCCCTTGCCTGCAAATTTTCTTTTACATATTCTGCAACACCACCTCCCTTCTTGCTTATCTGGTCCCTACAGAACAACATGTAACCATCCATATTATATTCTTCTCCATCATTGTCACTCAACCACATTTCTGTTAGTCCTATAATATCATGAGTCTGATGAAATTAAGGCCTCAAATCATGAATTTTGTTTCTACTGCTCCTAGCATTTAAATACAGACAGCAAAGGGTAGGCCTTTTACACTGCCCACTTATTAGTACTTAGGGCTTTTTGTCTCCCCCCTCTTATATTCTTAACTAACCTCCCTGGAAGACTACAACCACTTCCTATACAACGACCCAACGACTTCCTACAGTGGCAGCCAGGAGCACCAGTGCGTGGGATGTGCACCGCGGGAGTCGGGCAGCGTGCCTTCCTGGGGCAACCTGATAGATCCACCAGGTAGAGTGAGCAGAAGCCTCCCCGCTGAGGGCACCGGTACCCGGAACGGTTGTGCCAACACATGTAGCTGCAGACGCCGGCCATGCTTGCCAAGGCCTTGGCAGAGGCTGAGCGGACTGAGGCAATCCTGTCCCTGTCTGCAACATCACGCCGGTCGCCAGCCACTTCATGCCAAACCTGCACCTGCGCATGTGGGGGCTCCGTCTGCAGAGAGGGACAGAGCATGCACGTTATACGCGCAAAGCCATGGCAGCTGCGGAGAGATCAGACACTTTGCCCACTACTGCCCTGCTCCGGTGCCTTGCCTCCAGCTGGGAAATGCCAGGTGGATGGCGCTGTAAGGGGGGCAAAAGTCTTGTATCTTTTCTGGTTACTTATGGTTGAGGTTAGGCTGGAGGGGTAAAGGTTGTTATTGTTGGGATTAGGGTTTTTCCACGTAGAACCGAATAGAGAGTCCACACAAAGAAATGAATACAAACGTGTGTGTGTGTGGATTTGCATTGATCACATTTGAGGACCAAACTGTCCCCAAAGTGTAGTAAAACCTGAAATTTCCCTACTTTTGGGGACATCTTTTGAGGTCCCCATTTGGATAACGTCAGTTTTATAAAAATCTGTGAATGCAATCAAAAAAGTAAAAATGCCAAAAGTCTTGTATCTGGGTTGGTTACTTATGGTTAAGATTAGGGGTGGGTAGGAATTAAGGGTGTCGTGACTGGGATTAGGGTTTTTCCCATAGAAATGAATGGACGGTCCCCATTTAGATAACAAGACCAACTTGTGTGTGTGTGTGTGTGTGCGCGCATTATGTATATAAAAAGTCCCAATTTTTCCTAATGATGTTTCCTTTAAAATTCCTTGTGTAACTCACCGCTTGTAAATCGTCAAATTCCCTTAGTCGTCACCTAAATCCCGAACAACACAAATGAATGGATTTTCCTACCTGTAAGTCGACACCCCAATCGCTGCATTCCCGCCGCCTGCTTGTCACCACGGCGATGTAGAAACGGGGAATCCCCACCTATCGCACTAGTCGCTCCCTGGTCTTAAGTCTCGCATGTATAGTGCGGTGTAGTAGAGGTATGGTGTTATATTTACTAGCCGGCAAAACAGCGAGATAGACATAAGTCGCCAAAGTCGTCACTTTTAAGCTGGTCCCACGAGTGTCGACTTAGACCGGTTTTACTGTATTTCTGTCAGGGTCAGCCCCTCGTGTTGTCCCACTCTGTCCCTTCCCCGTTTGACCAGCAGGTGTCGCTGGTCATCCTGTTCTTTATGTTAGTCTTTGTTCTCCCCTGTTGCCTGTCTTGTCATATGGCTCAATGTGTTGAGCATCCAGTTGTGTGTACCCTTCTGTCCTGTGTTTGAGTCCCACCTCCTCTGTCTTTGTATTTTGCTCCCTAGTGTTTCATTTGAGTTTTTCTAGTTCCTGTATCTGGTGACGTTGTATTTGGTTTTGTTCCTTGTGCCCCTGCTTGTGTCTTTACCTTTTCTGTAATTCCCCAGTGTTAGTTTCTGTTTCCTTGGTTAGTTCTTAGTTTCCCTGTTATCAGTTCCTTTTGAGTTTATTAGTTTCACCTGTGCCCTGTTTCCCTGGTCTTTGTTAATTAGCCTCACCTGTCCTGTGTTAGTCTCGTTACCCCTTAGTATTTTAGTTCCTGCTTCTGTTCAGTTCCCCAGTGGTTCATTGATTGTGATTGTGTGTTGTTGATTGTCGTTGTTTGATGGTTTTGAGATTTTCAGTGTTCAACGTGTATTAGGTTTTTGTTATTTAGTCTTTATTTATCCCCTTTAGTTTTTGACCCCTCGTGGTCCTTTTGGTTTTTGCTGTGTTTGTAGTGTTTTCTGTTTTATTTAATAAACCCCTTTTTGTTCTTGGAGCCGCCAGTGGATCGTCCACCCTTTCTGTGCACCATGCCTCGTTCTCGCGCCCCGGATCCCTGACAGTAATAGTTTTTGGGTTTCCTGTCGTGAGAGATGAAAGCTACAGGCATGTAAATATTGTTTCCTGTAATAACTTTTTTTTAAATTATTTTCCTCATTGTTAAAAATCCCATGCATTAGAAGGTACCAGTCAGTGGAATCACACAGTGAGATATGTTGGCCAGCCGTCCTATACATTCAGCACCAGCCAATCAAGTAGAGATTTCAGCACCACGGACAGTGATCTGTGTTAAACTGACCTCAGGTTCCTACACTGGCTACACGGAATTTTCTGTAAATAATTAAATGCCTCTATCCCCCTACATGTGGAAATGTTTCCCCCTCCCCCAGACCGTTTCATGTTGTATCCTCATTATGTGTGTATTAGTTTGCAATATGGCTGTATGAGATGTCAGTCATTGACTTGTCGCTGATGCTCCCTGTTTCCTAAGTCTAGTTTTCTCAGATGAAGCAGTTCACACCTTAAGTTAGAAGAAGTTTCCTGTTAATTGCATCTGTTTGAACAGGGGTTCCCCACATATAGAGGAGAAAAGCCCCAACTTACAAATCAGCATCCATTTTTGTACGCTTTCTGTGAATGACGTCCCCGCACAGGATCACCAGATGCAAGACGACCACACTTTGTGCTACTTGTATGTTATGTTAGCAAACCACATACATCTACATTTCTTGCATTCTGTCATTTGCAGTGTTTGTGATTAGTTATTGTTATTGTTATAGTTATTGTTCAGTGTTCATTCATCTTTGGGATTTTGGTGTTATTTGTTTGATATACTGATGTTTATATTTTTGCAATTTTATCAGTATACAGTATATTTGATTTTGCTGTTCTAAAATGTAGTTTGAAATATTTTGTCATCTTTTCTTACTTTAACATTTATCTTGTTAAAATACAGAAATGGACTGTTTTCTTGAGCCATAGTGTTTTATTCTACATCACAGATAATGCGTACATTCATAAAAGTAAGTGGTGATATTTTGCTCAGTATTGGTTCAAGTTCAGATACTTCAGGTTTTTATTAGACAAAACACATAAAAATTTTTGTGCAAAGCCATTGATTTATTTTTAAAACAACTGCACTGTGATATTTTTAACAAAAACAGCATATTGTCCTATTTTCAGCTCTAAGCATCATATGGGCCTCTTACTGGCTTTCCAACGGCTTTTGGGGTCACATGATGGTCGATAATGATATTTCAGGCCTTTATTGAAATCACTTTAAAAATTGATCTGGAATATATCGATTTATACTATAATTTGTGCAAATTAACACAAATGGGGTGATTTTGACCACAAACAATAATTGATAGTTGGAGGGTAACATTCCTCTAGATTGCAAAGGTACTGATACTAAAACCTGTGACCTCAAAAAGTACAAAGAACTGGAGCAAAAGAAAAATGGTGAAAGCTGTCAGAAACAGACAGGAAACTATATTGATGTTTTAGAAGAGGTAGATGGGGTCCAGTTGGCTGTATTAGTGTCTATGTGTCCTCTGTATGACTGGCATCCTGTCCAGGATGTACTCCATCCCCGTGTCCTGTCCTGTTTGGGATAGGCTCCAGGCCCCACAGCCCTCACCAGGATGAGAGGTTAGAAGATAGATGGGTGGATCCCGGAGAGATGCTCATAACCCTAATTTGTTGTTCTGTATCCAACCAGCTACTCTAATATTTTTCATTATTTTTAAATGAGTTTTAGGAATGCCTTTCGCAGTCTAACTGACAAAGCAGGTTTTTGTGATCTAATGAACTGCCATGCCTTGTGATGGACTGCCGCCCCTCCTGGGAGATTCTCTGCCCTGTGATGGGTTGGCACCCCCCTCCTGGGAGATTCTCTGCCCTGTGATGGGTTGGCACCCCCCTCCTGGCATTTTCCCTGCCCTGTGATGGGTTGGCACCGCCCTCTGCTTATTCCCTGCACTCCTAAAGGGCTGGTGTCCCCATCTGGGTTATTCCCTGCCATGCGATGGGTTTGCCACCCCCTCCTGGGTTCCTCCTTGCATTGCGCCCATTATTTTCAGGTATATATTCCAGAGACCTGTAACCCTACATGGGACAAGTGGCTGTGGAACGTGAATTAAGTGATTAATTAATCAAATTACAAACAAATTAATAAATAATCATCTCTCCTGTTTGCACCACTGTCCTATTTTCAGTATTCACTATTACATTTGAGTTGGCCTCCCGTCCAGGGTGAGCACCAACCTTGTGCCATATGCTGCTGAGGAGAGGCTACCAGCCCGTTTGCTAGATGGATGGATGATGGATGGATGGATTTATTTCACTGAACAATTCAATAAGCTCTGTAATAAATATAATTAAACTGGCAGTTAACATTCTCTGGCTGTCTAAATGCTCTTCTTTTTTGTCTCGCATTCTTCACATGTAGCCTGTGTAATAGTACAGGTGTAGCTGGTCCTGGTCCCTATAAGGGAAAACTCTATTTTATAAAAATCCGTGACTGCAATGAAAAAACTAAAAATGCAAAAACTCTTGTATTTTGGTTGCCTACTTATGCTTATGGTTAGGGCTGAGTAGGGGTTAAGTTAGCATTAGCATTTTTCCCATAGAAATGAATGAGCGGTCCCCATAAGGATATGTGTGTGTGTGTGTGTATAGGTGTTTCATTGATCACTATGATTATGCTCTAAATGATTTAAGCGGATTTAGCTTAAGTTGTAACTTTTCATGTGGAATGAACTGCAATGTCTCTGAATTAATTGAATTAATACTCATTAAGGTCAGTTCATTTACAATTCCTAATTTCAGGAGCCAGTTAATAAATCTAATTCATTTACAAGTATTTCTCCTATAATACGTGATACATGTTTACAATAATTCCCAGGGAAAGCATTTCCGGTAAGGCACTGCTCATTGACACAGATTATAAAGCTTGTTAGACTATGCAACATTATTTAGCAAGGCTGAGAGAAGGTGAGAGCTCCCCTAGTGGCCGCAGAAGTGCATTTCCTTAGAGCAGATATAATGCGTGGCAGCCTCATTGCTTTTTAATCACAACTTGGGATAGAACAACAAATTTAATCATTCTGCTCATTTAATATTTCGATTTTAATTAGGTTTAATTTTTGGATATCCATGTTTACATAATATTTAGAATTTACGTGGTTGGGGAGTTAGATAAGCTGGAAGCAGCACAGTTTTTGACCGAGTCATGCCATGTTAATCTAAATTTTAATTAAACATCTTTTTTAAAAGAAAAGAACCTGGACTTACTCGCGTTTCAAATGCTTGTTGTTGAACTAACTTCTAAAGGTGGTACAGAAGAGTGAAACGGAGCCGGAGTGCCGCCGCTACATAAGTCAAAAACTAGCTTCATGGACATGTGTTAAATCGGCTGCACAGCGCTTGGAAGGAAGGGCGCAGTCTAGCATATGGAAGATAAAATGACGCTGGCATAGAACCAGATATTTCTTTGTATTATTCTTCAGGAGAAGGTACCAAAACCCTCTTGTTACTTCGTACTTTTTCAAAAAAAAGGGACGTCTTTAGGATGCATGTTAAGCTTAGTGGAAAACGAACGAAAACTTAACTGCGTGTAGAGCTACAACCCGCTCTCTTTTTCTCTCTCTGCCTGTGAGACAGCACGTTATAAAACGGAATTTGATGCAGTCAATGTGGAGTTTTGGCTCTGTATAAAGGTGGTTTACACTACGTCTATTAAAAATTTCAAAGAGAAGACTTAGTGCATGCAACTTGAGCCAATAAACCGGGCAATTTGTAGGATGGCAGAGGAAAGAGAAGAGGGAAGGACACGTAAGTTAACAGAGAAGGCTTTGGATGAAAGATTGCAAAGATACATTGCCTTAAGAAGACGAACATTAGGAACGATCACAGGCAAAATAAAAGAGAAAGAGATATTGATGAGTAATGCTCGAAATCTTCAAAATGTGAAAGAAGGGATGGAAAACGATTTTGCATTGGCTCTGAATGAGTTTAACAGTCACAATAAACAAGTTATGAGCCTTTTGTCTGAAGAAGAAAAAATATCTGACCAGGACAATTGGTTTGAGCCCAAAATGGCATCAATAAGAGAATTTATGAAAACAACAAAAAAATGGATTGCTGATGATCATAAACATATGATGCCAAAGGAAGCTGTGCAGCAGGAGCATGTCACAGATGATTTACAGGAAGCTGTAAACTCAAGTGATAGCGCGTCTCAGATTGGAATTAGAAATAATGTGGATTATAGTCGATGTGGGTCTCAAGTGAGTCGGGCATCTACAACGTCTAGAGTTTCCTCCACTCGTGCTAAACAAGAAGCAGAACACGCAGCTCTGTTGGAACGTGCCGCAGCACTGAAGAAAAAACAGCAACTTGAGTTAGAGTTGGCCAGGATAAGGCAACATCTTGAGCTCGAAACGGCAAGAGTCAATGCCGAAAAGGAAGAGTTAGAGCTGGAGATTGCATTAGCGGAAAGCCAAGCAAAATTAAAAGTGCTGAACGAATACGAAAGATCTGAAGATGGCCGGAGCAGTTATGCATCAATACAAAGATTGCAGGGTCGAGGAGTTAAGAAAGAAAGAGTTGGCATGATGTTCCCACAAAAGGTTGATGTGGGTATTCGCGTTAATTCACAAAGGGAAAACTCACAGTTACCACAACCGTCTTATTCAGTCCCCTCTCCTGGACTTAATGCTCAAGTTAACAGAAGTGATGATTTATTATTAGTCATGCAGAAACAGAATGTAATCACTGAATTACTTGTGAAACAACAGCAGCTGGCTCAGTTACCAACAAAGGACATTCCTGTTTTTAAAGGTGATGCACTACAGTATAAGGCTTTTATAAGAGCCTTCGAACATGCAGTAGAGCAGAGGACTGATAATGATCAAGATAAGTTGTACTTCTTGGAACAGTTCACTGCTGGCGAATCCCAAGAGCTAATTCGCAGTTGTGTACACATGACTCCTAGTAAAGGCTATCGTGAGGCCAAACGGTTGTTACATAAGCACTATGGAGATGAGCTAAAGATCGCAAACGCATTCATTGAGAAAGCACTCAAATGGCCGCAAGTGAAAAATGATGATGGAAAAGCATTAAATGCTTATGCTATGTTTCTGGCTGGATGTCGCAACACCATGGAGGATGTTGAGTTTTTAGAGGAGATGGATAATCCTACCAATTTACGTACAGTGATATCCAAGCTGCCCTACAAAATCAAAGAACGGTGGCGTGTTGAAGCATTTGAACTCCTGGAGAAAAGGGGTAAAAGAGCAAGATTTGCTGACTTGGTGAAT
This sequence comes from Paramormyrops kingsleyae, assembly GCF_048594095.1. Taxonomy (NCBI): domain Eukaryota; kingdom Metazoa; phylum Chordata; class Actinopteri; order Osteoglossiformes; family Mormyridae; genus Paramormyrops; species Paramormyrops kingsleyae. Next base: position 642,536 of record NW_027325971.1, read on the forward strand.
TTCATAGACCGTCAAGCTAAAATAGCTATGGATCCTCTCTTTGGTAACATTCCGGAGAACCGTGTAGCGACAAGTGGAAAGATTGACCAAAAAGAAAAATATCCAGCAAAGAAAGAGTTTCGTGGAAGCAGTTTTGCCACCAACCTTTCCTCTGAGAACAAAAGACCACAAGAAACAAACAACAGAACAGAAAACTCAATTAAACCAGTGAGTGCATTTGAGAAGCCATGTTTGTATTGTCAGCAGCCTCACACTCTTGCCTCTTGTGGCAAGATTAAAAATCAACCACACCAAGAACGGATAAACTTCTTGAAGTCAAAAGGTCTATGTTTTGGATGTTTGGTTTTTGGTCATCTCAGTAAGTTCTGCAAACGAAGAATCGAGTGCAAAGAGTGTTCACTGAAGCACCCAGACATTCTGCACATGGTGAAGAAGGAACGTTCAGTGGAACTGGAAAAGAAGAATGTTAAGGATGGTAATGAGGTACCTTGTGCTCAAGTTCCTATCATTCAAGAGACCTGTGGCCTTACAGGGGTCGGAGAAGAAGACTGTGTGCTCTCTATAGTACCAGTTAAGATAAAATCTAAAATGAGTGACAACTACATAAAGACATATGCCTTCTTAGACCCGGGAAGCACAGCAACATTCTGCTCTGAAGATCTGCAAAGGAAGTTGAACGTTAAAGGAAAGCCTACACGGATACTCCTAAGTACCATGACTCAAGAAAACCCGGGAGAACAGAAACTCATGAACAGTTTTGTTATATCAGACCTGGAAATGTGTGGGTTGGAAGAATCCGAGTTCATTGACTTACCCAAAGTGTTTACTCACACTAGTATACCTGTGAGTAGTGGAAACATACCCAAACAGTCGGACATTCAGAAGTGGTTTTATCTACATGAAGTACGGCTACCGGAGATAGAGGCTAATGTAGGCCTGCTTATAGGAGCCAACTGTGCAAAAGCGATGGAGCCATGGCGTGTCATTAATGGACAAAATGGAGGTCCTTATGCAGTGAAGACCACTATTGGGTGGGTAGTGAATGGACCCATAAGAAGAGAACCAAATTACAGAGAAGGCAAAGAACCACATTTCACAGTAAGCAGAATTTCTTTGGTGGAAGTTGAGAAGCTACTGGTCCAACAGTACAACATAGATTTTTCAGAACGTAATTATGACGACAAAGAGGAAATGTTACAAGAGGACAAACAGTTTCTACAATCAGTAGAAAGGACAACGACCTTTAAAAATGGACACTATAACATTGGATTGCCGCTCAGGAATGAGAATCTTCGAATGCCAAACAATCGTTGTGTTGCGGAACAGCGAATAGCATATTTGAACAGGAAATTTAAGAAGAATCTTCAGTTCTTTGAAGACTACAAAGATTTCATGGAAAACATCATCAACAAGGGCTATGCAGTTCAGGTGCCAGACCACCAGTTGAGCCGTAATGACAACAGAGTGTTTTACATACCACACCATGGGGTGTATCACCCGAAAAAGGGAAAGTTGCGAGTCGTGTTCGACTGTACGGCTTCATTCCAGGATATGTCTCTAAATAAGGAGTTACTGCAGGGACCGGACCTGACTAACACACTGGTGGGTGTTCTTTTAAGATTCCGTGAAGAACCAATAGCGCTGATGGCAGACATTGAATCAATGTTTTACCAAGTCAACGTATCGGAACGAGATGCTGATCTTCTTCGTTTTCTTTGGTGGCCAGATCGTAAGCTGGATGAGCCCATGAAGGAATATAGGATGATGGTACATCTCTTCGGGGCTACTTCCTCACCAAGTGTCGCCTCATACGCGCTAAGAAGAACGGCAGAGGATCACAGGGAAGAGGTGTCTCCAGAAGCTGTTCAGACGGTCCTGTGCAGCTTTTACGTAGATGACTGTCTGAAAAGTGTAGCTGCAGAAGAAGATGCAGTGAAATTAGTCAGTGATCTTCGTGCTTTGTGTACCAGTGGAGGGTTTACATTAACAAAGTGGACAAGTAACAGTATAGGAAAGTGTTAATGTCAATTCCTGAAGAACACAGAGCCAGCAAAGTAAAGGATCTGGATCTTAGGCATGACACTTTGCCAGTTGAGAGAACTCTCGGTGTACAGTGGGACACAGAAACGGATACCTTCACTTACACTATAAAGCTGCAAGACAAACCAATAAGCAGAAGAGGCATTCTGTCAGTCATTAATTCCATTTATGACCCTCTTGGCTTTCTAGCACCAGTCATCTTGCCTGCAAAACTTTTATTGAAAGATCTTTGTAAGGAGCAGCATGGTTGGGACAAGGAGGTCAACGAAAAGCATGCAAAAATTTGGAGAAAATGGAAAGAAGACGTTGTGCTCCTCTCACACTTCCAGGTGAGCAGATGCTTAAAGCCTGCAAATTTTGGCTGCGCTATTGTTGCACAGTTGCACCATTTTTCCGATGCTTCAGATTATGCATATGGGACTGTGTCTTACCTGTTGATGGAAAATGGACGAGGCAGAAGGCATTGCGCTTTTCTTATTGGGAAATCAAGAGTTTCTCCGCTTAAGCAAGTCACAATTCCTAGGCTTGAGCTGACTGCAGCAGTGATTTCGGTGAGGATTTCATTTCATTTCATTTCATTTCATTTCATTTCAAACACTTTATTTGTCCCCGAGGGGCAATTAAAGGGCACATAGAGCAGTGTTGAGATCTACCTGACTATACATACAAACAAGGGGAAGACAGGTCAGGAGACAGCAGCTCTACAAGCCAGCCGGTCGACCGCACGAGCAGCGACCCGGGAATAGGAAGAACAGAGAAAACGATTACATGAGGTGAGAGAGGCAAGTAAAAAAAAAAAAACAGGCCCTAGACCAGGGGTGTCAAACATACGGCCCGCGGGCCGAATACGGCCCACTATGGTGTCCAATACGGCCCGCGGGATGATTTGAACAATAGTATTAAATATCAAATCTTTTTTATTATCATTATTATTAGTAGTAGTAGTATTAAAAAGGAATGAGTGTTAATGAACAGTTTCTGAGGACTTGTTAAATGCAGTTTTACAGAATATAGTGTATTTGTTGTAATTTGATGCACTATGATTAAAAAAAAATTATAATAAATTCGGCCCGCACATGGTCACATTTCTTCTCATCCGGCCCTCACCCTAAAATGAGTTTGACACCCCTGCCCTAGACTGTACTCCATTAGGGAGTATAATGTAGGAACAGAAAAAAAACACCTCAGCAACATAAGCACATAGCCACTACACAATATAAAATCGAGACAAGCCACAGGGAAGGGAATGGGGAAGTGGAGGTTCTGGATGGACAGAATGGGGAAGTGGAGGATCTGGATGGACAGATTGCTGTGACAAGAACTTCATGTTCCTCTGCAACAGTCAGTCTTCTGGACGGACAGCACAACTGTGCTTAGATACATTGACAGTGAAACATCTCGCTTCAAAACCTTCGTTGCAAATAGAGTTTCGCTGATTCGAGAAGCAACCAAGTCATCGCAATGGAAGTATGTAACATCAGCAGAAAATCCTGCAGATCAAGCAAGCAGAGGCTTAAAGGCAAAAAGCCTGCTGGAAGGAGGTTCATGGATTCACGGGCCGAACTATCTTTTAGACAACAAGGACTGGCCAGAACAGCCAGTAAGAAAGAAGGAAAACCTTCAAAATGATCCAGAAGTCAAGACATCAGCAACCGTTAATACACTGAAAGTTGAAGAAAGCATGGAACCAATGAACCGTGTGATTGACTACTATTCAGACTGGAATAAAATGAAAAGATCAGTGGCCTGGATGATGAAGCTAAAGAAGGTGCTGTGGAGGTTAAAAGAAGAAAGAAAACATTACTTAAAAATAATCCAGAAAGATGGAAATGATCCTGAAAAGCAAAGATTAAAGTTGCCAGTACACACGGAGAAATTTAAAACACTTACTTTGGAGGATCTTGAGGCTGCCGAATCAGAAATTGTTCGCTTCAGCCAAATACAGCATCATGGTGAGGAAATCAAAATCCTACAGAAGGGAGGACAGCTCAGTCGTAGTAGTCAACTGTTCAAACTAGACCCAGTTCTTCAGGATGGGACACTGAGAGTTGGCGGAAGACTCAATAAATCGGCCTTGCCAGAAAATGCTAAACACCCAGCAATTCTTTCTAAGCACAGCAAAATTTCTGAGCTCATCTTGAGGGACATCCATCAAAGAAACGAACACTGCGGTCGCAATTATGTTTTGGCGCAACTGCGACGCAGATATTGGATTCCACAAGCCAACTCGGCAATTAGAAAGATAATCAACAAATGTCAGACTTGTCGTAGGATGTCTGGAAAGGTTGGAGAGCAGAAGATGGCAGACTTACCTGAAGATCGTCTTCTACCAGACAAACCTCCCTTCACAAACACCGGTGTCGATTACTTTGGCCCATTCGATGTCAAGCGGGGCCGGGGGACTGTCAAAAGGTATGGTGTCATGTTTACCTGCCTCACCCTTAGAGCTGTGCATATTGAAGTTGCAGACAGTCTTGACACAAACTCCTGCATCAATGCGATTCGACGTTTCATCTGCAGAAGAGGTCAGGTCACCATCATGAGATCAGATAATGGTACAAATTTTGTGGCAACTGAAAGGGAGTTGAGGGAAGCCATTCAAAGACTGAATAATGACAAGATAGAAAGAGTCCTTCAACCAAAGGGTATAAAGTGGATCTTTAACAGCCCAGCAGCTTCACATCAGGGTGGGGTCTGGGAGAAACAAATTTGAACAGTACGGCGAATTCTCAGCACTCTTTTGAAGGAACAAGTTCCGAATGAAGATTGTCTTCATACGATAATGTGTGAAATCAAAAGCATCATCAATTGCAGACCACTCACAAGTGTCTCGGATGATATAAATGATGTTGAGGCTTTAACACCCAGCCACCTGTTGTTGCTAAAGTCACAGCCCCTCATGCCTCCAGGTGTCTTCAACAAAGATGATGCGTACACCAGAAGAAGATGGAGGCAGGTTCAGTAGCTTGCGGATTTGTTCTGGACCAGGTGGACTCGTGAATATCTTCCACTTCTTCAAGAGCGCCAGAAGTGGCTGAAGCCGAGAAGAAACTTCATGGTAGGAGATCTTGTGTTGCTGGTAGACAGTTCTTCTCCTCGCAACTCCTGGCTTATGGGGAGGGTAGTCGAGACGTTGCCAGACTCGAGTGGAACAGTCCGAAGATTGAAAGTAAAGACTCGAAGCAGCATTCTGGAAAGACCTGTTAACAAGTTATGTCTTTTAGAAGAAGCTTCATCCGAGTGATGAAAAGAACAAAATGTTTATTCATGGGCGTTAAAGTTAGTTTAGCTCTTACTGATTAGTGTTAAGTTTGTAATTGCTTAGTTCTCCCACCTAACCAATTAGGGGCTGGATAATGTAAGAGCCAATTAAAGGCTAGTTTATTGGTACTGGTAAAAGGGGGTTAAAAAGGAAGGTATATATATATATATTTTTTTTTTGTTGTTAAAAAAATAGACTCATAAAAATTCATATATTGTTATGCTAAAGGCATAGAATGTACAAATGTGAAATTCTAATGCGCTTTTGGTATTTTGGGCTTCTGGCACACGGTAACTACATGCTTACGTGGTTGGGGAGTTAGATAAGCTGGAAGCAGCACAGTTTTTGACCGAGTCATGCCATGTTAATCTAAATTTTAATTAAACATTTTTTTTTTAAAAGAAAAGAACCTGGACTTACTCGCGTTTCAAATGCTTGTTGTTGAACTAACTTCTATAGGTGATACAGAAGAGTGAAACGGAGCCAGAGTGCCGCCGCTACATGTCCTATTCAACATCATAACAGTAAATTAAAAATCTACTAAATCAAAGGCAGTACCATGTCATGCTATGCAAATATACATATACATACAGCTCAGGCTCTTTTCTGCAAATATAAGGCTACAAGGCCAAGTGTGGGTAATCAAAATGGCCTTACATTAACAAATACATCACCCCAAAAAAGCATTACATGAGCAATCACAGCTATTCCATTTTTTTTTTTATCTCAACAGAGAACATCTTGCAAGGTCAGTATTTGGGAGAGTTTCCTTCATGACGGTGGGTGAAATATACCACAGCTGCAGAAAAGCCCAGTCTTGGCAGAATAGCCATATTAATGAGCTCTTGAGCAAAGACCTTTACTCCCAAAGGGACAGAAAACTGTATCAGGCCATGCTGGCAAAGACCCTTGTTTCAAACCTGGTACCACTTTGCGTTGAATGCTGAAAAGGGCCCTTTAAATACATTAGGTATGTTATTTGCTAAACTTGGGTTTACTTTACTCATAAAAAGTAATATCCCAATTTACCCAAACGAGTGAGTACAAATATTGATTTGAAATATTAATTAATGTTAATATTGAAATTAATTAATATTAATATTGAAATATTGATTTGAGTAAATCTTATAGGATAGTACTGTGACAGTGGGTAGACTATAGCTTTATTTATTTAAAATGTTTCTTAGAATTGGGTATAAAGTCAACCCAAAAAAGTGAGTGCAAATTGTTACATCATTCAATCTGAGTAAATTCTACAGTTTATTTTTTTCCAGTTCATGTACAGAATTACAGTACATTACAGTATTTTATCGACAAGGTTCTCATAAATATTGCCCAGAAAGCATTTTTTCTACAGTATTGTACTATTTTAAACAGTATGTTACTGTAATAATGTCACTGTTTATTACAGCAGGGGTGCAGATTGAACCCATGACCCTGGAGGAGTGAGGCTATAGTAGGAGCAACGGGCCACTATTCATACTGTGAGAAATGATGTATTTTTAATCATACATTGTAACTGATATGTCGTTACACTGCTTGTGTATGCTTTGCACCTTGCCTTTCTCCCTTACTTGTGTTTCTTGTTCTCCACACCTTGTGAGCTTCAACATGAATTGATTGATTGTTTTTTTTAATAAGGCCCCAGGTTAGTTAGGTCCAGTCTCCTGGAAAATCACTAGAATGTGTCCTTGCCTTTGGAAGCTAAGAGCGTCTTATTTTCAGGGAGAGCCCTGTAATATTTAGTTTAATAAATTATTTTTATTGATAAACCTTCATACTGATAATCCTCTTGTAGTGGTCCTAAAAGAAAACATGACTGAAGATATTATCCATTTTAGTAGACACATTTCACGATTCAGTAACCTGACTTGTCCAATAGATGGCAGTGTAGTACTTCGACTAAGACGTGCTATGGAAATTGCCGGTAAAAACGGAAAGCTGGTTTTCCATTTTAAACGTTTGTCTGACTGAAATGACCACATGTTGTACATATGTAATCGTACTATACATCTAACCTTCAGCGTTGTATTACCTACCTTAATTATCTGCAGCAATAAAATATGTACGCGTAATTGGACAGCTGCAAGTTAAGCAATCTGTCTGATTTTACATTGAAGTAGGCATGGACGGACGGTAAGATGAATGCAGGAGAGACCTGTGAATAAGCTTAAAGTATACATAAAATATGATAAAATAATACATATTTTTAAACATTTAACTGGATAACGACAGCTTCACAGTACTTATATAACCCTGCACAATTTCGAATATCATCACAGCTCCCTGAAAATTAACAGCTATCATTATAGTACAAATAAGCAGTTATCCAGACATCCCGACTCTCCCGGAAGTTCCGGGAGTCTCCCACATATTGACAGCGACTCCCTGATACCCGCAAATTGAATAAAATATCCCGGAAAGAAGAGGAAGTAAACAAGAGCATGCATGCGAGACAGTAGTGTGTGCATCGCGCACTCGAGAGACACGCGCGTATGACGGAATGAGCGAGAGAGAGAGAAAGAGAGAACGTACATATATGTGTGGATCCCTGCGTGTGTGCCTGTAGCCCGTGCTAGACAGACAGCATCCTGATTGGTTTACTTAGCAAAATAAGCCAATCAGATTTCAATGTGGGCGGGCTTCTATTTAACTTCTCGAGGACCGAAGTTATCGGTTCAGTGGAGCATCATGACAGAGGGAGAGTGCCCCAAAAAACGGAAGTATAAAACGCATTTCACTTCAGAAAGTGTATCCATGTTTAATAAGGATGAAAATAATGACAGTGTTGCGTGCTGTACTGTTAGCAACAGTGATTTCAGCATTGCTCATGACGGTTTAAACGACTGTAAAATGCATTTTGAGGTGAGTTTAACAAGTGTCATTTCATGTGCTGTATTATTCAGGTCTACACTAGTTAGACACTTGGTTAGTTGCCAATGCTGTCATGAAAGACTCCTTGTAGACTTTTGTAAAGTAGCAATGGAATATAATTAAGGAATTTGCATAAATGGTAAAATAATCTACTTATATTATTATCAAAATAATACATAATATTGACCTTCGTAATTTAGTGTGCTGACTAGAGGAAATTAATGAAGAAATTAAACTGTGAAATCAAGTTTGTTGGAGTTACATCTCACTCCTTGTCGGGCGGTTGGGGGCACCTCACTGAACTGAGTTTTTGCAGGTTGGGATGTCTGAATTATTCTACCTTAGGGAAGGGAGGGGGTCCTGGCTGTGAAAGTTGGGGGGCGGCGGCAGACGATCTCAGAGGCAAACTGCTGTCCACCCAAAAATGCAGGCCCCTCATGTAAGATCACATCCACCCAAATGTTCCAACCCCAGAGGCAAGCTGCTTTCAACTCAACCCCCTGAACCCAGAGGTAAGCTCACTTCCACCCAAAGACCCTGATCACAGAAGTAAGCTGACATTCACCCAAACCCCCAGCCCCCAGAAGGAAGCAGCCATCTATCTAAACGACCTACCCCCAGAGGTAAGTTGACATCCATCCAACTGCCTTGATCCTAGGCGAAAGCTGCCCCGGTACGTCTAGGTGGTGACACTCCATCCTACAGGGTTCACGTGATGCACTTTCCTGAAGCACACAGAGGACACTTCGGGTTTTAGGTAAGTGTGCTTTGTTTTTCTGTGTGTGTGTTTTATTTGGTATGGATTTTATTTAATGGCACGTAAAGATTTTATTGAGCACTGTTTTGGTTGATCACTGTAGCACTTATTCATCAATATTAACATTATTAACATTTATTAGCATTTTATTTGATCTGTTGTGCTGTTTATTGTGCGATTAACCTATTTCATTCCCAAGCTTACTGATTTTATGTGTTTTGGGAAGGTGTATGATGCCGTTTTAGCCCGACCCTTGTGCAGAGTAGGGCTGCACGATATTGGAAAAAAATTACATTGCGATATTTTTTTCCAAACGATATATATTGCGATATTGAGAGCCATCAATCCAGGCTAAAGTCAATAATTACCAATAATTACATATTAATAATTTCACTAATAAGCAAGCTTCATTACAAGTGACAAAAAGGTTACTTAATATTTTATTCCAAAATTCGAACATTTCTGTAAACACAAAAGCAGAACACATTTTTAAATAAAACAGCAGCTTTATACCAACCCCCCTGATTGATTTACAACAATATAACTTAAAATAAATATATTTTTTATAAAACAACTTATAAGCATTTTGGTTCACAATCTTTTAAGTCAACTTTTCTTAGCCAAAGTGCCAAAGTAAAACAGTGTTGGTGTTGGTCATCATAATCATGGCTAAATATATGAAATAAACAAAATGAAATAAAATTTTTATATATTTTGTATTAAATCTTCTAAACAGATTAGAGAACATATTCCTGTAAACAGAAAAGCTGAACACATTTAAACAGCAGCTTTGCAACACCAACCCCCCTGATTGGTTCATAACATAACTTAAATATATATTTTTTTATTTGCTTTGCTAACTCAAGGTTTTTAGCTAAGAATACAAGTCTATCAACTAGAGGTCGACCGATATATCGGGCCGATATTTAGCATTTTTAATGTATCCGCATCGGCCGATATCCGAGTGCACTACGCCGATTTTCAGACAGGCACGTCTGCGGGCAGCCCAGTGTTATTGTTGCTGTGGAACACGTGACCCATGCTGCCTTGTGCAGGGCCACAGCCAGAAGTTTTGGAAGAGTCCTGGGATAAAACGGTAAGGCTTAAATTCTGATCTTTCAATGACCTGTTTATTTAAGTAGTTTGCTATGAAATGTTGCTTTAAAAGAAAACGCGAATTACGCTATTGGGAACTGGGGTAATGATAATGAGCCTTCAACCAACTGTAGCTTACAGGTAACATTAAGGATCATTGATTCTAATAGAGTTCGTTTTGTGCGCTTATTGGTGGGCTCACAGACGTTTTTTAATCGTTAAAAATCATTTTAGTTGTTAACATTTTAATTATTACCGTATCAGCCCGATGTTATCAGTTATGTTTTTTTTCTTGTGTCGGAGAGTTTCACTCTGTGAGTGTGTGGGGCGGAGCAGGCAACTCTCAAATACTGCAGCGTGTGTGAGAGTTGCGCTACTCTGCCCTGATCACAGACAGCGCCGTCCTCGGGAGACACAGAGCTGCTAAGAACAATGCATGGCGGAGAAAAGTGTTTGTTCGAAAGCCTGGTTACCATTTACTTGAGCTGATGCTGACAATGGTCCTTCTGTGCAACTTTTTTTCATTTGAGACCGGAGATTCAAACAATTTGTCAGACGTCTAGATAAAAAGTGCAGTTAGTTTCCTCATTAAACATGTCTGTCCTTTATACGGGCTTATACGTAGACAACGTCACAATCACTAGGGGCTTATGTTGTCCTTGCATACAAGGCTGTGCAATACGACAGTTATTTTATTTTCCGGGATCACTAGATTCTGATTGTGAATTTGGCTTTAAGCTATCTGTCTGCTAACAACAGAAACAACATGTTAGTGTACACTACTCATCATACCATGATGCACTTAGTGTTTTTTTTTTCTTCAAAATGTATTAGAGTGTAATTGTTTTAATGTGCATGGAATACTGGAATTGTAGAATGAATTGAAGATGAAGGTACTATAATAAAAATTCTAACCTTGCATTTATTCTTCTGTTTTAGTAATTGCTGTCTGATGGCTGAACAAAAATCTAATCCTGTATGGCAGCATTTCACAAAGCCAACACCAGGAAAAGCCAGGTGCAATATCTGCAGCAGACTGGTGAGCTTGGGAGCTGAAGAATGAGTTTGCTGCTAAAGAGATTCTGATGCTGCTATCTTTATTGTTTATAAGTTTAAGTTGTTTATAAGTTGTATTGTGTTTTTGTTATTTAAGTTTATATTTAAATTTACACAAGTCAGTATTCAGTAAATGCTAAGTTGAGAAATTTTGTGTATCGTTTGTTATTATTAATGTGATATTTTATCATGCAAATAGAGGGGAAAACGTCCAATTTTCGGCCAAAAAATATCGGCAGCATATATCGGCCATCGGCTGACCCTGACTCCTAAATATCGTCATCGGCATCGGCTATTGAAAAACCCATATCGGTCGACCTCTACTATCAACCTTTGCAGGCTTGAGACAGGTTCGTTGGCAAGTGACGATGTTGCCACTAGTACTGAAAAGTCTCTCTGACGGCGAGCTTGTCGCAGGAATACACAGGTTTTTGCGGGCAAGTCTGGCGAGATGAGGAAAGCTTAGTTTGTGTACTTTCCACCATGCAAGTGGATCCTCCTCTTTGTCTATTGGAGGTGTTAGCAGGTAAGTGTTTAGCTCTGCTTCCAAAGCATCCTTTAGGGTCAGAGAGGAATCACCCTTTGCTTCAGTTTCTCTCTGTTTAAAGAAGCTTCCCAATGACTTCTTTGCTTTCTTTGCCTGGGGTGCACTGGTAACGTTGGGCTCCACGTCAGTGCTGCAGCTTGATTTCTCCTGGCATTCCATCATCTGTGATACCACTCTGGCCTTAACTTGGGTCTTCTTGTCTGCACTGATGAAGTCTATCTTGAACCGGGGGTCCAAAAAATATGCCATATCTAGCAGCTTCTGAGTATCATCATCTTCGTATTTCTCATTGAGGTAGTCCAGCATCTTCATCTTTATGTTCTTGGTCAGGTCTGTGTCTTCCTCTCGCATTTCCAGTAGTGAAGTGTTGAAGAGCTGAAGAACTGGCTTTACAAAGGAGACACTGACGTATTCATCGCCTGAAAGTGCATCAGTGAAATCCAGCATTGGGCCCAGTGACTTGCTTACAGACTCCAGCACATCTATATCTTGCCAGGTTGGAATTAGATGCCGCAGCTTCTTGTCTGCAGACAGGACCTGAGTTAAAGCCTGCTGCTGCTCTAATATCCTGCTGATCATCATCTGTCTGGAACCCCATCTTGTTTGGCATTCTGAGATGAGACAATGTGATGGTAGATTGAGTTCCTTCTGGACTTTTGCCAGGGCATCGCTGGCCTTCCAGCTGTGAGAGAAGTGGCTCACCAGCTTCTTGCAGACTCCTGTAGCACGATCATTGCGGCCATCCTTTTTCACTGCATTTTCTAAGCGGAGAAAACAAACAAAACATTGCGAACTTTAATTATTGAAGCACACTGTTTTATTTCAAACAATAAATGAAGAGCTCTTTTCCGAAACGCGATAAACGCCAATAATAATTTCCTTGTTTAAAATGTACTGCAAGATGCAGTTTCTTTCCAAACCCCAATAAGCACCGAACTTAATTTTAGCCTAGTGAACGTTCTCGCGATCCAACGTGGCTGCGCTCCTAACAGATGTTTGTTCATTAGGCTATAATTCCTCAAAATAAGTAAAAAAATCTTATTAATATACTCTCTCTCTCTCTCTCTCTCTCTCTCTCTCTCTCTCTCTCTCTCTCTCTCTCTCTAAGTTTTCGGTGCTGATGCAGGACGCGTTCATGTACACGGCCCCTAAAAGCTGTGACAAAGAACCAGCAAAAGTAATGATTAGGAATATGTAAAATATTGCAATGAGACATTTTAATTGTTTATTAATAACTGCGAACATGAAAAATAAAAGACAAAAGACTTTTAAAAAAAGACAACCATCAATTTTTGGGAAAAATGGATGGATTTATAGCGTTTTGAAAAGAAAAAAAATTTACTTTGAATTTTTCAACAACAATATAGTTGTTTGATTTAATAATCATTATTCAACATGTTCAGACTAAGCAAAAAACATTTTAACAGGATAAATTGAATATTCACAAAATGTGTGGGTCTAGGTAAAACAATTAATTTCCCTGAAAACTATTGAAATGGAGTTATCGCATTTTGGAAAAGAGCTCCTCAAATGTGCTCATAAAACTATTTTTTGTTTAAAATTAAATGTTTAGTGTCTGTATTTTTTCTTACGTTTTAAAGCTCTACGTACACACATGCAACAAATTCATTTTACAAGTTTTGTCAGGTTCAGGACAGGTTATTAAGTAAAACAGCTGAGTAAAAATGTATTTTTATTTTGGATAAAGATCATGGTCATTACTCACCAACTGCAAGATGCAGTCTGTGGCCGAAGCACTGTAGCCTGGTCCACTTGTTCAGATCGGCAGCTTTCACCATGTTCGCTGCATTATCTGTTGTTATACAGACTTGACGTGTCTCATCTAAGCCCCAAGCGGACACCGCTTCTCTCAGGGCCTCTGCGACATTCTCGGCTGTATGACTTTCCGGGAAAAATGCCGTCTGCAAACAGCGACTTTTTAGCTCGAAGTCCTCTGCGATGAAATGGACCGTCAGACTCATGTAGGGCTCCGTTGTCCTGCTGGACCACAAGTCTGTTGTAGTTGCATAGTATTCCACGTGCGACAGTTCTGCTTCAATCTTAGATTTGCATTTTTCATACAGCTCTTTTATCGCAACTTGGGAAAAATATGTGCGGGATGGTATAACATACCGCCTGTCAAGCGTTCGGATCATTTTCTTAAATCCCTCTTTGGCGACGGTATTTAATGGCAACATATGTTTAGCGATATGAAACGTTATTGCGTCTGTTATTTCTTTCTGTCATTGAGAGCCTTTCTGGTAAGGTGTCACACTGGCAAAGGCATCACAAACATTTGTTTGTTTTGGTTGACATCCAGATTTGGCTTTGTATTCGTTGTAAAGAGCTTTGTGGTGCCGTTTTAAGTGATCAGACAAATTGGTGGTGTTTCCATGTTTTGTGGCCACAACTTTATGACACTCCATGCAAAGTACCTCTTTTTGGTCAACATCCTCCTTTTTGTAGCCGAAATAGTCCCAAATAGATGATTTCGACTTTCTTTTTGGTACGAAATCATTTTTTTGCGGCGGATCCTCTTCGTCGCGCATTTTTAGCAGTGAATGTTGGCTGTGAGCGGTGAGCAGCGACACAGCGAACCAATCACTGTGCAGGCACGCGGAACGTGCATGTCACCCCAGCAACAAGCCATACAACAAACTCGTGTTTACTGTGTGCTACCGTTCTCTTAATACACAATGGGCTTCTACCCTTCACATCGTATGTTCCGGCGATGTGACTATCGCTCACGCGCACATCGCGATGTCGATGTCAAAACAGAATATCGTTCAGCCCTAGTGCAGAGCTTGGAAGTCTGCGGATGTGTTCCTTTTTAACCCTCTGGAGTCTTGGGGTAGGCTCACACATTTCATTCAATATCATAAACTTAATTCCTGGCAAATAAATTATTTCTTATATATTTGGTTTGGTAACAAACTCATCTTAATCTTAGTGTACTTTAGATTTATGTGAAGTTTGTAATTTGACATTCAAAGTATAGACATTGCAAAATGCACTTTGGAACACTCTGTGGGTGTTTGTTTAATATTATCTTTGAAAGTCTTATTGTACTGTGTTGGCATGATTTGCATAGTGTGGGAATGTTTCAGCCTTATAGATTGTGATTATGTGTTAATGTAAGTAGTACAAGCATAATATTTATTATTCATGTATTTGAGCTGATTTACATTTTGTTTTGGTATGAAAAGGTTATTTTGATACGTCCCCCATGGAGGGGACCACATATTAAACGGATTTTTGGAACAGGGAGCCGGAAGTGGGGCTTGCCCCATCTGCTCCAGGCATCGACCCGGTATTGCAGTGCTTCCGGGAACGGTGCACCTCTATTGCCCCCTGTTGTTGAAAGGCAGAACTGACTGACTGAATGGGTGACTAATAGACTGAGTGCCTCTGGATGGCCAACTAATTAGCCGCATGTGGTGTGAGGGAGGGGCCCTGTCCGTGCGCGGCCCCAATTTCCCGCCTTTTTTCTTTTTTTTTAAAGTAAGGTGACACGCTGTCGTTTGTGCGGTGGGCAGCTGTGCTGAGGTAAGGCATGACTTCATCTTTGCCTTTTGAATTTTCCCTCATGTTTGTTTAAATGATTGCTGTTTTTTGAGAGGACAGGAGGACAGGGAGGACGCCGGTGGCTGCGACGCCCCTGGGCATTCTACTCTGCGCGGGGGCGTCACGGAGGCCCGGCTAACGGCGACCCGCTAAGCGGCAGCCCCATATCGACTCGGGTCTCTCTTCGGTCTTCAGGACCGGTATACGTTTCTTCTCTTTTCTGGATTGGAAAAGACAAGAGCAAAAGTGGAAGAGTTGACGAAATGGCGTCGGATGGCGTAGCTTCCAGCGGTGGGGCGTAAAGACCTTGCATTCCAGAGCATCCCTGCGCATATGAGAGTCTGCTCCATACATCTCCGTTCAGGTAAGTCAAGTTCCGGTGTGATCACTAGACTCCATTCCTGTGTTTGTCCCTAAAGAGAACAGCCAGGATAGGAAATGCTGGAAACCCATCCCGACTGGAGTCCATCCCTTCCCGGTGACACAGTAACCCGAAAGTGTTTGTGAGTGTGGTTTATGTCAGATTAGGAGAGCTGAAATGAACCTTTTGTTGGATGATAGTCGGCGACCAAAACAAGAGCTAGATCACAGAAAAGTGTTTCAAAAGCGACAGCGTCAAAGTGAAATGCAACGCTGGATGGAAGTTTTCTAGTACTGATGAAGGATGTAGAATCGGAATCCAGATATGTTTCCATACAAGGAATTTGCCTTGGTGGTGCTTTTACATGACATTACAAAGAACATAAGAACATAAGAAATTTACAAACGAGAGGAGGCCATTCGGCCCATCAAGCTCGTTTGGGGAGAACTTAACTAATAGCTCAGAGTTGTTAAAATTTTATCTAGCTCTGATTTAAAGGAACCCAGGGTTTTAGCTTCCGCTACACTAGCAGGAAGACTATTCCATACTCTAACTACACGCTGTGTAAAGAAGTGCTTCCTCAAATTTTTCTCCCGCTAATTTCCACTTATGGCCACGAGTTCTAGTATTTAGACTAATATTGAAATAGTCATTTGGCTGAAGAGCATCCAGACCCGTTAGAATCTTATAGACCTGAATCATATCCCCCCTTAGTCTCCTTTGCTCAAGGCTAAACAGATTCAGTTCCGCTAACCTCTCCTCATAAGACATTCCTCTAAGACCAGGAATCATTCTCGTAGCTCTTCGTTGCACCTTTTCTAAGGCAGCAATGTCCTTCTTGAGGTATGGTGACCAAACCTGCACACAGTATTCTAGGTGGTGTCTTACCAAGGAATTATATAAGTGTATCATCACCTCCCTTGACTTAAACTCCACACACCTAGAGATATAACCCAACATTCTGTTGGCCTTTTTTATTGCTTCCCCACACTGGCGAGAGTTACCCACATTTAGCAAAGACATATGCAGAAAGGTAATAAACAATAGACTGGCAATTGGGTAATATGATAATTATATGATAATTAAGTTTATTAATGGTAGTAATGATGGTATTATGATATTTATATATGTGTGTGTACATAGTAATCATTGTAGTATGAATATAAACTAAATAAATGGTATAATAATTTAAAGGGCTCTTAAATGGTGCCGTTATTAAGTAGCAGCCAAGTCAACTATATGTGCAAGAGTGCAATATGTATACAGAGTTTGCAGTATGTGTGCATAATGTGCAAGAGTGCAGAATATAATCATAGAGGAAGTTTATCAGTTGTTCACTGGTTATGCTGGTGGATATTTCACTGCAGCTGACGATTAATTGAACGTCCATTCAGAGACTGGTTTGGTTAATGAGAGAGACTACCTGAGGGGAGAAGCTCTTGGCGTGTCTTGTGGTCTTGGTTCTGATTGCCATGAGTCTTCTCATGGAGGGTAAGGCTTGAAAGATGTGGTGAGCAGGGTGAGATGGGTCCTCAAAGATTTTGTATGCCCGTTTCCTGGTTCTGGTGATGTAAAGTGTCTGGAGGGTAAGCAGGTTACTGCCGATTATTCGCTCTGCTGAGTGGATGATGTGTTGCAGTCTGGCCTTGTCTCGTTCAGTGGCTGATCCAAACCAGGCTGTGATGGAGGAGGTGACGATGGACTCAATGATTGTAGCGTAAAACTGGGCCATCGTGGTTATAACATGTTATTTTGGATCAGGCACGGACAGTTGTGAGAGTTCATTCCGCATTAGCTCCGATAGAATAGTATTAAATGCAAAGCTAAAGTCCACAAACAGAATCCTAACATATGTCTCAGGGCACTCCAAAAGTCGGAGTAAGAAATGGAGTCCAGTGTTAACTGCATCGTCCACAGGTCTGTTGGTTCTGTAGGCAGACTGTAGCCTGGGGTCAAGCGATAGGTCTGTGATGGTTTTAAGGTATGACAGCACAAGTCTCTCAAAAGCCTTCATTACCACCGATGTGAGAGCCACCAGTCTGTAGTCACTGACTGGTTCAGTGACTGGTTGAAAATATCTGTGAAGACAGGTGACTATTGATCTGCACAGTGCTTCAGAGTGGCTGGGGAGACAGAGTCTGAACCAGGAGCTTTCCTTGTATTCTGGCTACTGAAGATCTTGTTTACATCTCTGTCGTTGATTCTCCTGGGGAGGTGGCTGGACGTGGGGGGGGGTGAGCTGGGTATAGTGTGGGCGAGGTGTGAAGGTACCCAGGTGTGAAGAAGGCCATTGAAAAGGTGAGGGCTGTATGATGCGCGAATGTGGCTTTTCAAACCCGCAGTAGAATTTGAACAGGTTTTTGTCACCACTCCTGTAAGCTTCATCTTTTGTTTTAGGAAGCTGCCTGAGTTCAGTTGTAAACCATGGTTCGTCGTTATTATAGCTGACAACAGACTTTTTGGGAATGCGAGAGTCCTCGCAGAAGCTTATGTGCCATGTTACAGTGTCCGTGTATTCATCCACGCTGTTAGTAGCAGTTTTGAAAACATTCCAGTCTGTCGAGTCAAAGCATGATTTTAATTGCTCTACTGCTCCACATGTTCAGTGTTTCACTCTAGTAACGACAGGTTTAGCAGTTTTCAGATTTTGTCTGTATGCTGGAATTAGATGAATTGTTGCATGGTCAGAGTTTCCTAGTGCAGCACCAGTCATTTTCTGTCATTAAAATGTGACGTCTTTTCAGTTAGCTATTTATTTATTTTGGCTTTTTCTTATTATTATGTGTTCATTGTAATTGATTAATAAAATTATTTATTTTCATTATTATTTCTTTTACTTATCTTTGAAATGTGATTTTGACATTTTAATTTGATTGTATCCTTGTCTTTGTAAAGCACTTTGAATTGCCTTGTGCCCGAATTGTGCTATATAAATAAACATGCTTAAAATCTTTGATGATGACAATGTGCCCAGCCGGCTGTGAACTGTTCTTCGCTTTCTCCATCTTTGCATTTCTTGCATTGTGAAGATCTGCGAGCTGTTTAATTTTAGTGACCACTCCTTTTCAGGATTATGTAGTATATGTTTAACATTACTTCAAAGTGTGGAAGGGAAATTTAAAGTGATGGTAGGCCAGGGTTGGGAGGCATTGTGGGATTGTTCTTGTGTCTCAGGTTTTGTTGTTTTGGGGATGGTGCCGTGTGTCCTTGCCTCACAGCCACCTGCACGGAACCAGCTTTGCAGGCCACAGATCTTGGAGAACTGGGCTGAAGGGAACATCGCCGGGGGGAGAAAGGGGACCTGCAGGAAGCCTTGAAATGTAGCTGCTATACTATGCTAGACGCAGTTTGTTGTATGGTAGCATTTGAACACACAAGCAAGTTATGTACCCATAAGGGTTGTATATGTTTACGCTGAAGTCTTTATTTAGGTAATATAGGGTTGGGGTTTCCCTTACTGATAACATTGTGAGCCATGCCAGCCATGGACACCAAAGGGGGGGTTGCACCTTTTTGCTGGGTTGGGAGTGGAATTTCCCTAATGTTTAGGGTTTTTGCCCTCCTTCCTAGGCTGGATAGACAGGCTTATGTGTGGGACTCATAGGAGGCCTAGGCCTAACGAGGATTGGAAACTGAACATCCTTGAAGTAGACCAATAGAGGTGGCGTATTATGTTTGTTGTATGTTCGAAACCTGGTTTGCAGATGTTTGGTAACCAATCAGGACTTAGAAGTCCATATAGGGGAATTCGTCTTATAGTATATTAACCTGCTGATTTCTGGGTGCGGGGTGCATTGCGCATTGTCCCCGAGTGTGGTTGGAACACTATGCTGGATTGCTGAATAAAGAAGAAAATTTTGCTCATTACATGCGAGGCCTGGAGTTTGATTCAAGTGTGACAGAGTGAGAGTGATTATAGAGGATTATAGAGTCATAGTTGTTTGGGTTAATTCTGAGTACCACAAAAGTTTACAAGCCCTATTTTGGCAAGAGCTAATCCTAATCATTTTCATCCTTGCCGTTTAAATCACTCATGAATAGATGTGTTTGTGAGAAATTGATCTGTTTTAAGCATTTTCAATTTAAATAAATACTGCAATACTACTACGAGATATCTAACAACATACGATGCAACATTCAACAGGGGGTAGTGAAGTGATTCATGGCTGATCAAAGTGCCAATTCGATGTGGGGCAGTGATTAGCATGTGGAGAATGCTGCAGCAGTATTACAAAATCAGCAACTCTTTTAAAAATAATAGTGATAAAAATATATTATTTATTAATAAGTATATATAATCAGTACACAAAGTATAAGTATATAAATATAAGCATATAAAGTATACACTCACCTAAAGGATTATTAGGAACACCTGTTCAATTTCTCATTAATGCAATTATCTAATCAACCAATCACATGGCAGTGGTTTCAATGCATTTAGGGGTGTGGTCCTGGTCAAGACAATCTCCTGAACTCCAAACTGAATGTCAGAATGGGAAAGAAAGGTGATTTAATCAATTTTGAGCGTGGCATGGTTGTTGGTGCCAGACGGGCCGGTCTGAGTATTTCACAATCTGCTCATTTCACAATCTGCTCAGTTACTGGGATTTTCACGCACAACCATTTCTAGGGTTTACAAAGAATGGTGTGAAAAGGGAAAAACATCCAGTATGCGGCAGTCCCGTGGGCGAAAATGCCTTGTTGATGCTAGAGGTCAGAGGAGAATGGGCCGACTGATTCAAGCTGATAGAAGAGCAACTTTGACTGAAATAACCACTCGTTACAACCGAGGTATGCAGCAAAGCATTTGTGAAGCCACAACACGCACAACCTTGAGGCGGATGGGCTACAACAGCAGAAGACCCCACTGGGTACCACTCATCTCCACTACAAATAGGAAAAGAGGCTACAATTTGCACAAGCTCACCAAAATTGGACAGTTGAAGACTGGAAAAATGTTGCCTGGTCTGATGAGTCTCGATTTCTGTTGAGACATTCAAATGGTAGAGTAAACAGAATGAGAACATGGATCCATCATGCCTTGTTACCACTATGCCGGCTGGTGGTGGTGGTGTAATGGTGTGGGGGATGTTTTCTTGGTACACTTTAGGCCCCTTAGTGCCAATTGGGCATCATTTAAATGCCACGGCCTACCTGAGCATTGTTTCTGACCATGTCCATCCCTTTATGACCACCATGTACCCATCCTCTGATGGCTACTTCCAGCAGGATAATGCACCATGTCACAAAGCTCGAATCATTTCAAATTGGTTTCTTGAACATGACAATGAGTTCACTGTACTTAAATGGCCCCCACAGTCACCAGATCTCAACCCAATAGAGCATCTTTGGGATGTGGTGGAACGGGAGCTTCGTGCCCTGGATGTGCATCCCACAAATCTCCATCAACTGCAAGATGCTATCCTATCAATATGGGCCAACATTTCTAAAGAATGCTTTCGGCACCTTGTTGAATCAATGCCACGTAGAATTAAGGCAGTTCTGAAGGCGAAAGGGGGTCAAACACCGTATTAGTATGGTGTTCCTAATAATCCTTTGGTGAGTGTATAAGTACATAAAGTATAAGTATATAAAGTTTAAGTATATAAAGTATATAAGTCTTAAGTATAAAAATGATATAAGTATAAAAAGTTTAAGGGCTCAGAGGACCGCCTCTCCTACTCATCAGAGTGGATCTGGTGTCTGAACTTCTTTTTCAGAGCCTTTGATTTTTTTTATTTTTTTTTATCTTTTCCCTTTCCTTTTTTCTTCCTTTTTTAAATTCCCCACCACCACCCCCCCTCTTCGGAGGACAACTTTATTTTACACTAAATTCAAGAGCAAAGAGTGTGGCTGCTCCGAACTCACCCGTCCCGTGGAGGAAAGGAAAAAAAAAAAAAAAAACGGGGGATACAGAAACAACAATCGTAACGAGAACAGACATTAATCATCATGGGGAGAGAAAAGAAAAAAAAAAAAAGGAAACAGAGGTATACAGGAAAAATAAAACTAATAATGTAGGTGGGACGGAGAAAATGAAGTGTAGGGGAATACAGAATACAAACAACCATAAGAAAAATAACACTCATTACAAGGACATCAAACAACAAACATTATAACATCAGTAATAATAATTATAATTAATAATGTGACAAATAGGTATTATATATATATATATATATATGTAGCATACACACACGTGATCCTACCCTTATACATGTATATTTCAATTCCTATGTCTATAACACACGCTAAAAAGTAACAATAATAATGATACTGATCGCTCAACCATTCTTATATGTATGTGTAAGTGTAGGTGTGAACTGATTTGTCATTGGATGTGCTGGCATATGATGCCGTCAGGGGAAGCGACAGCACCCCACCCCCCCACAAGGCCGAAGGCGAAGGCAGGAGAAACCAGGCAACCGAGGCCACCCTGCCGCCCCCCCAGCACAAGGGCCCACGGCCATGTGCCCCGGAGATAACCACCCGCCCAACCCAGGAAGCAGCCCGCGAGGGACTAAAGGGGCGCCAACCCCCGTACAGGGAGGCCCGCAGAGGGAGGACGGGCGGCGAGCCCCCCCGCCCAACCCAAACCGAACCCCCCAATCCGCCTAGAAGGCCCCCAGTGTCCCAAGATCCCCCGGACTGCCCGCCAGGGCCCCACCACGGCGCAGCAGAGCCAAGCACCACCCAGCCCGCGGCCCAAGAGAGGAGGCCGCCCACACCCGCCAGAGCCTTTGATAAGATGGAAGTAATGTCCTCTTGAGGCCATGGGCGTCCCCTGTGTCAGCCCCTCCTTGGCACTGGCGTCCCACCTGGCGATCTCAGCACCGGGTGCAGTTTAATGCGGGGCAGCTCCGCCAGGACATCCACCATGTTGGGGCCTTTGGTGGGTCCTGCGCCATTTCCCTGACGATGACTCTGCTTGGGGCCCTGGATACTAGCAGGTGGAGGAGGACGAGGTGGCGGTGGAGGATGAGGAGGAGGGGGCGGGAAACAGCTTGGAGCTGAAGTGGGGACTACAAAAGGAGTCCCAGTGGTCTCCGAACTACTCCAGGATATATATGGGTCAGTCAGGGCACCAGCAAGCATGGAGATCTCGGACCGGAACCTTGTCTTCGAGGGCTGCAATCTTTTTCCAAACTGCCGCCCACTCGGACCCTGCCTCTGCTGCAACAGCAGCATGCTGGAGATCCCCGTGTCCATTGGGGAGGTGGATGCCGCTGCAACACTTGAGGATTTCTTCACAAAGCGCTGGGAAAGAAAAAAATCTCCAGTTGCAAAAAACTTGTTACATTGCGCAGTTCAACGCAGAGGGAGCGACTCTGTGAAACAAGCGATCTTCCTTGGCCGAAAAAATACTGAATTCGGAACGGAATCAAATCCAAAAAAAACAGTCTGCACACAAAGTACAGAGAGTTAGATGTCTTACTTAAACATCACACAAAATTATATTTTTTTCCATCATCCATTAACATACAGCGCAATCTCAGATTCACATTAGGCCATACTATGATACTATACAGATTTCCTGAATAACATTAATATACACATATACATGTATATACTTATATATGCACATTATAAACATTTCAACCTGCAATGGTACTAACAGGGTGGCTAAACTGAATAACACCATATCACAGTCAACGTAATCCGATCAATTAGCAAGTAGCCTTATAGGTAGCTTTAGCATTTTACATACAACTACAAAAAATGATACATTAGTAAAGAAAATAATCAACCACACAATCAGCAAAGGTTCACATTCATATCCTGACTGTTTTTCCTTCACACTAATGATCCCTATATCTATATTTTCAAACAGGTAAATTGACCTACCAGGATATCCAAAAGAGAGCACTTGCACCAAAATCTTTCTATCCACTAATTGCTGCAATTGTATGCTTAGGCCAAAAAAAATAAACAGTGCTCTAAACGTTGACATCTACACAAATATATATATGTAGATATATACGTTTATTTCCCTAAGTTGCCGTTCACTCCTCTTTCCGCTCTCTTTACCCGCCTTCCTCCGTCTAGAAAAACCCGCCGGAAAAAAAAAACTCCCACCCTACCTTTTGGCACTCAGGAACGTCTTAAAGAGACAGCTGCCCACTTTGGTATACACAACTTATTGTAAGGTTCATGTCTCCCTCTTTACAAATTACGCTCTATAATAGCTTCAAAGCCTTATGGTAGCTTTATAGACCTGGCTACATTTGGTTTTGTTATTATTATTATTGGTATTAGTATTATTATTTTAAGAATGAAGCTAAATAATATAGCTAATATATCACATATGGGTTAAAATGCAGAGGACGCATTTCGTCGTTGTGTGATGTGCCAAGAATGGCACTTGATCACAAAGTACAAATACTTTTTTACTTGCCAACATTCATAAGCAACGTTATTTTTCAGTACAGTTGAACTTTTTTTTGGGGGGGACTTTTTTATTTGAAGGACTTACTTCAAATATTGACAATAATAACAAAAATAAAGTACAAAAAAAACTGCTAAACAATAGCAAGTGCTTAAAGTGCATAAATAACAAGTGCTCAAAGTGCTAAAGAACTGAACTGCTAAACTGAAGATTAGAAGTGAAATCAAGGCCATTATCACTTATTTTTTCTTTTTTTCTGGGTTGTAAGCAAAGTCCTGCAAACTCTTTCTTTTTAAGACATTTGGACCAGAAGATGGAGCTGGTACAGTGGAGGAGGATGAGGCTTTGGCTGGTCCAGATGATGAGGATGAGGCTTTGGCTGGTCCAGAGGGAGGGAGAAAGAGTTTGGCTAGTCCAGAAGAGTCTGGTCCAGAAGATAAGGATGAGGCTTTGGCTGGTCCAGAGGATGAAGATCATGCGTTGGCTGGTCCTGAGGATGAAGATGAGGCTTTGGCTGGTCCAGAGGATGAAGATGAGGCTTTGGCTGGTCCAGAGGGAGAGAGAAAGAGTTTGGCTGGTCCATTGGAAGTTGAAAATGGTCTGAATGGTCCAGAGGAGGAGGCTGAGGGTCTGGCTGGTCCAGAGGAGGTTGAAAAAGGTCTGGATGGTCCAGTGGAGGTTGGTGAGGGTCTGGATGGTCCAGTGGAGGTTGGTGAGGGTCTGGCTGGTCCAGAGGAGGTTGAAAAAGGTCTGGATGGTCCAGTGGACGAGGATGAGTGTTTGACTCGTCTAGAGGAGGCTTTGGCTGATCCAGCGATATTCCTGGCCTGCCGTATGAGTTTGTTTGCCATCTGTGATGGCCGAATCCTTGCTGCCTCATTCACCCTTTTCTTCTTTTGTGCCTGTTGTGCCTCTTTCTTTTTCTGCAGATGTTTTTGATATGTTTGATACGATGACAGGCAAGACCACCTTAATGGCTGGTCTATTGTCATTGTCGATGCTGTCCACTCCCTTGCTTTAATCGTGGATTTTACAATTGCAAGGCTCTCATAAGTTTCCACATTCATGGAGCATCTGTCTGCTTCAAGAATATCACCCATGAGATTAAATGATCCCTCAACCAGGGGGCCTGTGAAAATGCTAAGTAGTGCTTTGACCAGCTGACCCAGAATGGGAAATCTCACACCTCTCTCTGGATTTTTCATGGATACAACTCTGCTCCACCAATCTACATGAACTCGGCCTTCCTCTTCAATGTAGTTCTGGGCACACGTTACCAGGTCCACCTCTATTTGGTACGCCCGTATCTCTTCCTCCACCTGACCAATCTCTTCTGGTGCGACCACATTAGGCAAGGCCTCTCCTAATGTGATAAAAGCCCCACAGATGGAGTCATCTTGAATCAGAGAGGGAGTGAGTGCAGAAAGTGAGGTGATTATCTTGTTGTCCAGAGGAAGGTCTTTGAGAAGGAACTCTGATGACTTCATGTACCCTTCTCTGAGAGAGTTGTAAATGTTTCTCACCCATATCAGCCTCTCCACACGGGCCTTGTTTAGTGCAGAGTAGCAGTATCTTCCAACAGACAACCTTTTGTCTTAAAGTTGCAAATCTTTACTCCGGACATCAACCTTGATGATATCCTTTGCACTCAGTGGGATGGTTTCCAGCTTCATAAATTTGCTGAGGAGCTCTCGAACTAGGGCCACCATCTCCACGTGCAGCAAGCGCGCCATTGGTTTTTCATGTTGCATTTTTTTCAAAAATCCCTGAAATGTTGAAAGTATGCCTGCAAACATTAAAAAAGAAATATTTTTATTTGACATTTTCACATGCGTAAAAAAAACCCAACAAGAAAACAGAATTAAAGACAAGTTGCATACAGTTCAAATAAATAGCAGTGCGTTTTAAAAAAGTGAATAAAGTATAAATACTTTTAATAGCTTTTATTTCCATATATCAGATGTAATGGAAAAATTACTCCAAATCAAATTATTAACGAATTTGACCAGGTCTGCAGTTTTTTTTACTGGAAGCAAAGGAAACGGAATATGAATCTGTTCCCAAAAAAAAATAAAAAAATTGCAATGTTGAGATTTTTCAAACACTTGACATAAACTTAAGACATTTTTCAAGATTTAACTTAACTTTAAATTACTGAAGTAATATTTTGGTGCATAATCATTGTTTTTGTCAGATGTTAATCAGATCATAATCAGATGTTATCATCAGTTAAATCTTTAAAATGTTTTAAGTGTATGTCAATGTTTGTGGCTGAAGAGAAAAGAAAAAATTCACAACACTGCTATATTTTTTTCTTAAGATAAATATTCCTTCTCTTCATTTCCTGTAAAAAAAATGCACACTTAATAAAGTATTTTACATTTTTTGCCTTGGAATTGAATGTCTAATCTTTCCATTACATTTGAAATATGGAAATAACATACTGATTAAAAATAATTTCACTTTATTCACTTTTTTTTAACAATAAACTGCTATTTATTTGAACACTTCTATATAACTCTGCATAACTTCTAAAGCTGGTTATGATTGCTGTAGTAGAGACCTGGCTGTTCCCTTTGTAAAAAACAACAACTGTTATTAACTTTCATTACATTTAGCCTAAAGTTTTTGCCTACACAAGTTAGCCTGCTACAAGATACCTCTGAACATGTCGACCCTGACTTTGAATCGGTCAAACTCTGTAAAGAGCACAGAGATTCGTGCCTTCCGGTCAAGGTTGGCTTGTGTTCCCATTCGGGATGTTGTGGCTTGTTCTTGTTGAAGAATTTCTACTCTGGTCTTTTCCTCAACTGTTAGTGCATATCTCGTCAGCAATTCATTAAGAAGCCTTCTGTATCTTCTGTATTTAAATACATTAGGTATGTTATTTGATAAACTTGGGTTTACTTTACTCATAAAATATAATGCCCCAATTTACCCAAATGAGTGAGTACAAATATTGATTTGAAATATTAATTAATGTTAATATTCAAATTAATTAATATTAATATTGAAATATTAATTGATTTGAGTAAATCTTACAGGATGGTACTGTGACAGTAGGTAGATTATAGCTTTATTTATTTAAAATGTTTCCTAGAATTGGGTATACTTTAAAGTTTAAAGTCAACCCAAAAAAGTGAGTGCAAATTGTTACATCATTCAATCTGAGTAAATTCTACAGTTTATTTTTTTGAAGTTCATGTACAGAATTACAGTACATTACAGTATTTTATCGGCAAGGTTCTCATAAATATTGCCCAGAAAGCATTTTTTCTACAGTATTGTACTATTTTACTGATAAACATCATGTTACTGTAATAACTTCACTGTTTATTACAGCAGGGGTGCAGATTGAACCCATGACCCTGGAGGCGTGAGGCTATAGTAGGAGCAACGGGCCACTATTCATACTGTGAGAAATGATGTATGTTTAATCATACATTGTAACTGATATGTCGTTACACTGCTTGTGTATGCTTTGCACCTTGCCTTTCTCCCTTACTTGTGTTTCTTGTTCTCCACACCTTGTGAGCTTCAACATGAACTGATTCATTGTTTTTCATAAGACCCCAGGTTAGTTAGGTCCAGTCTCCTGGAAAATCACTAGAATGTGTCCTTGGCTTTGGAAGCTAAGAGCATCTTATTTTCAGGGAGAGCCATGTAATATTTATTTTAATAAATTATCTTTATTGATAAACCTTCATACTGATAATCCTCTTGTAGTGGTCCCAAAAGAAAACATGACTAAAGATATTATCCATTTTAGTACAGACGCATTTCACGATTCAGTAACCTGACTTGTCCAATAGATGGTAGTGTAGTACTTCGACTAAGACATGCTATGGAAATTGCCGGTAAAAACGGAAAGCTCGTTTTCCATTTTAAACGTTTGTCTGACTGAAATGACCACATGTTGTACGTATGTAATCGTACTATACATCTAACCTTCAGCGTTGTATTACCTACCTTAATTATCTGCAGCAATAAAATATGTACGCGTAATTGGACATGTGCAAGTTAAGCAATCTGTCTGATTTTAAAGTAGGCATGGATGGATGGTAAGATGAATGCAGGAAAGACCCGTGAATAAACTGAAAGTATACATAAAATATGATAAAATAATAAATATTTTTAAACATTTAACTGGATAACGACAGCTTCACAGTACTTATATAACCCTGCACAATTTCGAATATCATCACAGCTCCCTGAAAATTAACAGCTATCATTATAGTACCAATAAGCAGTTATCCAGACATCCCGAGTCTCCCGGAAGTTTCGGGAGTCTCCCACATATTGACAGCGACTCCCTGATACCCGCAAATTGAATAAAATATCCCGGAAAGAAGAGCAAGTAAACAAGAGAATGCATGCGAGACAGTAGCGTGAGCATCGCGCACTTGAGAGACGCGCGCGTACGACGGAATGAGCGAGAGAGAGAAAGATAGAACGTGCATATGTGTGGATCCCTGCGTGTGTGCCTATAGCCCGTGCTAGACAGACAGCATCCTGATTAGTTTACTTAGCAAAATAAGCCAATCAGATTTCAATGCGGGCGGGCTTTTATTTAACTTCTCGAGGACCGAAGTTATTGGTTCAGTGGAGCATCATGACAGAGGGAGAGTGCCCCAAAAAACGAAAATATAAAACGCATTTCACTTCAGACTACACAAAAGTGTATCCTTGTCTAATATGGATGAAAATAATGACAATGTTGCGCGCGCTGTACTATTTGCAACAGTGATTTCAGCATTGCCCATGACGGTGTAAGCACCTGTGACAATGTTAGACAGGAAATTGCATGTTTTTGTTAGTGTTCTGTACGGACTACATTTCCCAGAATGCCAGGGCAAGAGTTGCCGCGTTTTGGACACATAACAGTGGCCAATCCTGCTCATCCATGTTGATGGGTTGCAAATAGGATGTACATGGACCAATAGGAAAGACGTGTTAAGGAACTGCGCGGCTAAGAGAGAGCGGGAGAACACGTTGGAGAATCGTCGGGGCAGGACGTGAAGAGGGTCGGAGCAGGATTTGAGAGGAGACGGAGCAGGTTTCGGTTTCGCCCTTCGGGAAAAGGAAAAAAAGTGTCGCCCGGAGTGTTTTGCTGTTTTGCCCCGGTGCCGGAGACCAGGAGGTATACGGCTGCAAGGGAGGTAGGCAACGCGACGCCGTGTGGATTGGCACAACGCCGAAGGAAGCCCTGCTCGCCGGAACTCGCCTGCGCCCACTGCTCGGCATTGAGTTTTCTTTTCTTTTGATCCCGAACAAAGTTGTGGAATAAAAAGTGCACCAACGACTGGGCCCCAACGCACCACGCTGTGCAACAGGTTTTTCTTATGCTTATACTTTAATTGCATTGCAGCGAAATGTAAATGTAGGTTTACCGTTTAAGGGTACGCTGCTCTGTTTTTTTTTCCTCTTTACTTTAGTGGTCATATTGGAGCTGTTGTTTTCTTCCTTGCTGAATAGGGCTCAATAAATAGCCCGGTTATGTTTAAGTAGTGTTGAATGTCTTTATTGAGGATGTGGTGGTTTTGTTTTATATTCTGGGGGAATATGTTATGAACTGATTAGCTTCATCTCAGTTCAATATTCCCACAGTGGAGGCACCGCGCTGCTAAATCTATTATTTGTGTTTTAAATGTTCGGTCTAAGGGAACAAAATCTCGTCGCATAACACCTCGCGGGTAAACAGGGAGTCACAGCCACCTCTAGTGAACTTAGAACCCAGGATCTAGTTAACGTGGTCAGCTTGTAGTCGCGTGTACCCCCTTTGGTGGCTGAAAGGGGGGGGGGTTACAACGGTTTAAACGATTGTAAAAGGCATGTTGAGGTGAGTTTTTAACAAGTGTCATTTCATGTGCTGTATTATTCAAGTCCACACTAGTTAAACACTTGGTTAGTTGCTAATGCTGTCATGAAAGATTCCTTGAAGACTTTTGTAAAGTAGCAATGGAATATAATTAAGGAATTTGCATAAATGGTAGAATAATCTACTTATATTATTGTCAAAATACATAATATTGACATTCGTGAGTGCGCTGACTAGAGAAAATTAATGAACAAATTAAACTGTGAAATCAAGTTTGTTGAAGTTATCTCCCTCCTGGTTGGGGGCACCTCCCTGAATTGAGTTTTTGCAGGTTGGGATGTCTGAATTATCCCACCTTAGGGATGGAAGGGGGTGCTGGCTGTGAAAGTTGTGGGGCGGCGGCAGACTATCCGTAGCCACGCCCAACATACAATCCGTAGGCACGTGGCCACTTCCCTGCGTTTGATTGCTTTTATTTCTGTGTGGACAGATTTCCGGGATGCTGCACATCATTCGGGGGCGTGAGGGAGCTGTAGTGCATTTGCGGGAGTCTTCCGGGAGAGGTGTGATGTCTACATAAGATTATGTTTTAAAATGCGATCCAGTTGTTTAAATGTTATGCCACTACACATTTCTATGCAGGACATAATTCATGGACTCAAACAGAGCACTAGCACAAAAATGTATTGGTTATTTTAAGAAAGCAAGATAAATTACTGCGCATATGATACAGTAAAATGAGGTCAGTAAGAGCTTTTTTAACGTTAGTACTGCCTAAATCTCATTGCGGCGCCTGTCACTCAGACGTAAACACGCGAGAGTATGACAGACTGCGGTCAACGACGTTGTGTGGCGCGAGCGGCACGTGATCGTCAACGGCCAGAGTCCGCGCCCTTTTAATAAGGGAGATGTCCGACGTTTGAGCTCCGGCAAATAAAACCAAAGCCGGATTTATTTTGATAATTTCTGCTTAGACTTTATTAAACTAATACATGTATGTTTCGTGGTAACTTATGTACTTATTGATGTAGCTGAATTTCGATAATTTAGAAGTTAATTGCGAATTTTTACCTGGTTAGCTACACTGTAAACCCTAATGCTGTAACTAATTGATTGAACTGAGTTGTATTAACTTAAATAATTACAATTAGTTTATATTAATTAAAATTTATGAGTATTTAGAACTTTTTTCTTATTTATGAGTTTGTAAAAATTAAACCTTTCAAGTAAGATGTAAAATTTTGCTGGTTTAATTTAAACAAAATGTCTCTTTAAAGTTTTATTAACTGAAAATCTTTCAGCCTTGTGATTTTGCGTATGACGTCATCCAGGTTCACGTAAACTGTCTTGCCCGCGCTTATTCCTCGTTCGTTTCTTTCAAGATGGCGGATCGGCCTCGCTTCACACTACAGTAAGTAAAATATCCAAATATACAAATCCAATGAATCTTAAGCAAGTGTTTTAATCCATATAATCACAGTAATATTTAAAAGTAATTTAGATGTGTTGGATTATAGAGTACGCTGTAGCTTGTGGGTCAATAAGATAAACTTTTAACGTTAGTTCAGTGTTGGGAGCTGTTACTGACCGGCACAATGTTTGTAAATTCAGGTAAAATTGAAATTAAAACATTTATGCCGCACTTATTTTTAAAACTGCGTTATCCACAACATCCCAGCCAACACATCCATGTGGGGCCCGCATGGGATGCACTTGGGCTGACATGGGAAACCCAAGTGGGGCCCAGTCAATTTTGTCCACAGTTTCCATGGTGGCCCCACATGGGTTAGCCACATGGGCTAATGATGAGCCCTTGATGGGCTCCATATACACTGAAAAAAAGAACATGTTGGATTTACTTAATTCAATAGTGGACAGTGGTTGCACACAGATGTTTTGCTTTGGCAGCAACTTGAACAATTGAGTTAGTGTTAATACCCCCAGAGGTAAGTTGACATCCATCCAACTGCCTTGATCCTAGGCGAAAGCTGCCCCGGTACGTCTAGGTGGTGACACTCCATCCTACAGGGTTGACATGATGCATTTTCCTGAAGCACACAGAGGACACGTCGGGTTTTAGGTAAGTGTGCTTTGTTTTTCTGTGTGTGTGTTTTATTTGGTATGGATTTTATTTATTGGCATGTAAAGATTTTACTGAGCACTGTTTTGGTTGATCACTGTTAGCACTTATTCATCAATATTAACATTAGGGGTGTGCATTGGCACTGCCCTCACGGTTCGATTTGATTATGATTCACCAGGTAACGATTCGATTCAATTCGATTCTATGATGCATTGCGATCCATCAAAATTCTACTGCGCACAAGGCAAATTTTTTATCAGTTGTGAGGCAATACAAGCAGATATTAAACAACAGATTTTATTGGCTGCTATGTCTCTCCTGTATCTTTGACATAAAAGTTATTAAATTAAATAAAATGCGATTAAATAAAATGTAATTAAATAAAATGGTACAGGGTATTGGATATGGCATTTTCAAACCTGAAAAAGAAAATCAAAATCAGTGCTTTCAGTGCTTTGAATGAGAAATGTTTCTCTTCTCTCTGCTTAAGAACCATTTGAAATTAAATAAATAGAGCAATAAAATAACAGCCAACTTTTTTCAGCAGTGAACATAAATATTTTTTTTTTACACACAGTAAAATAGCAGCTCTAAGACAGGCCACTTCCTGAAGTCCTGTGCAAATATTAAAATAATAAGTAGCACTATTTTAACAACAACCACCCAGGAATAAAAATATTCAGTGCAACAACACACAGTAACCACTTATTGCTGTGAAACTTTTTTCAAGTAGTAAAGTAAAGTGCAAACTATTCTCAACAAAACAGCAGCTTAGCAGCTTTAAGACAATGGCAATTATATGCCTGCCCTGATCCTACATCACATCAACTGCATACAACAAAATATCAAGATGTGAAATACAGTAATGTAAACCAAAAATAAAGTGTGTAGGCTTAGCCTACTACCAAATTTGTGCAAACAAACATCTTCTTCCGTCTGAGTTCAACATCACCATCAACAATCCGTTTCAGAGTGAGGAATGTCCGCTTTCCAAGCTTTGGGCGCGTTTTTAATAACCCGTCTATCGCGGTCATCTCCCTCCGCCTCAGCCATCTTGCTCGTTGTTGTTGTTATTCCGCCGGAACCGGAAGTATTTGAAACTTCACAACTTTATTTTCCGCCAGAAAATCAACAGTGACATAATCGATTATGGCACTTTGCCGCATCGATGCTGAATCGTTCATGCCCCGCATCGCGATGCCTCGCCGAATTGATTATTGTTGACACCCCTAATTAACATTATTAATATTTATTAACATTTTGATCTGTTGTGCTGTTTATTGTGCGATTAGCCTATTTTATTCCCAAGGTTACTGATTTTATGTATTTTGGGAAGGTGTATGATGCCGTTTTAGCCCAACCCTTGTGCAGAGCTTGGAAGTCATGCGGATGTGTTCCTTTTTAACCCTCTGTAGTCTTGGGGTAGGGGACACACTTTCACTAACTGGGGCGTGCTCACACATTTCATTCAATATCAAAAACTTAATTCCTGGCAAATAAATTATTTCTTATATATTTGGTTTGGCAACAAACTCATCTTAATCTTAGTGTACTTTGTAAATATGTTAGATTTATGTGAAGTTTGTAATTTGACATTCAAAGTATAGACATGGCAAAATGCAGTTTGGAACACTTGCAGAAACATTATAAAACTACATTTTAAGCAATGCTGGCAGTTTGTTTTGATCCCAGATATCTGATCACCAAAGTCTTGGCTACACGAAGATGACTAAATGGTGTAGTTGCAATATTTATTTGGATAAATAAACAAGAAAAACCTAACTCATGTAACTATTTCAGGCTCCTTTCATTGAATATGTAGCAACTTTCATGTGTATGAATGAGCCATTGTCACCTGGCCACATCCCTCCCCCCTTTTATGGCGCTGAAGGGGATGTATCTGGATCGCGTTTCACCGTTGCGCTGTTCATCAAATTACCATGCGAATGCAATCTGAATACGCGCTAATGCGGCTATTTAGAATGTGAATAGCGATCTTCGGGTGACAGTGGTACTACACACCCCCGATGCAGATAAAACAAAGTAAGGTGACATGGTTTACTTTTTTGCCGATTTAACCTAATTTAAAAAAGTTTAATACTTCCAACAATGGACGTTTTGAAAAGAATGCAGATTACTGATTTAGTCAGCATTTTTTTTCATGTTTCTATAATAAGATTTCAGTGAGTTATGAACTGAAATACACAAGAGAGATCGCTGCATTGCCAACGATGCCGTCGACTCTAGAGGATTAGAGGTCTTAACTTTTTAATAGCATGCATATAAGGTGACATTTTAATTGTTTTATTGACCATATAATTGTAATTAGGTTTAAATGGTGTATAATTGTATTTGCTGGTCTTATTGCCCTTTTCCTGTTTTATGGGTAATAGTTCTGCAGGTACACACAGAAAAATAAAGGTGCTAACTGGAACCGAAAATGGTTCTTTAGAGTGATGCCATAGAAGAACCATTTTTGGTTCCATAAAGAACCTTTCAAACCAAGGTTCTTTAAAGAACCATTTCCTTAAATGTTCTTTAAGGAACCCACAAAAGTGCCACGAAGAACCATCAAAAATGGTTCTTCGAGGTACCTTTTCTGGTTCTTTGAAGAACTTACAGGGAAAAAGGTTCTTTATAGAACCCTTCTCAAAAACGTTCTTTGTGGGCCCAGATGGTTAACCCTTAGCAGTCGGCGGACCCGCCAGCGGGGACACTTGCATTTTTTTCTGGTAACCGTGAAAAGAACTTAAAATGCGTCGTCATGTTTGATCATACACGTAAGTGTAGTACATCATTTGAATCTGTAAAGGGTCTACTTTTATTCATGTATACTCACAATATCCACAAAACATTGTGCTTTTGTAAAATAAAGAAAAGAAACAGGGTGCGCTTTCAGCCGTCTCAGTCTCCGCGAAAATCTTTTTGAAACACGTCACTAAAATGAACTGAAACTCCGCGAATACTGCACAGACAGACATGAGAAATATATCCATAGAAAGCTTAAAGTGTCTACTTTTAAATAAAGCAATTTAAATGAAAAATAAATATTTTCAGTTTATGTAATCCATGTGAAACCAAGGAGAGGCACAGAATTTCTGTCACACTTCATTATCTGCTAATGACCCGAGGCAGGGCACGCCCACAGCCATTCACACGGAAAACAGTCCGGGCAGCATGCATACAAGGCCACGCCCCCCGGCTTAAAAACACATAGTCTAATAGTGCGTTCGACTATTTCTCTCCAAGTCGGAACTCGGATGAAAACGTCACGAAACGTCAAGAAAAATGTCGCTTCCCGTCGGAAACACGCCTCTTTCATGACGTTGAAGTCGGACAAGATTTGCCCCAAGAGCCTGTCACTTACCAGCCAATCAAAAAAAAAGAAAGGGCCTACACAATAGCCAATCAGAAAATAGTACTATTGTATCTGGGTAAAATACAACACAACAACCAATGAAAAGGCTTCCTGTGGAATGTCACTCTTGCCTGTCTTCAAAACTTGACAGCCCTGGGGTAAGTTATTAAGTCTTATATAACTCTTATTCTGATAATATTAAACTAATATTAGTAAATATTTTCCTCACTTCAGCTAGCTTTTGTCAGCTTATGTGAAACATTGGCTTTCAATGCCATTTACATAGGTTAGTGTAGCATGTAGATAACTCTGCTAACATGCTGCCTTATGTAGCAAACATGTTGTTTCCTGGTGGCTAAGATAATGCCTTATGGAGTTTACAGATGTTTGTAAATGTTCTGATGTATTTCACCTCGTTTTGGATAGCTTTAGATTATGGTTGCTAATATATATTTGGCTCCCTTTTGTTTAGCCTATAATACTGCTATCGGTAATGTTGTTTAGCACAAACATTTCGGGTGTAAATGTTTGAGATGCTAACATTTTTTTATTTATTTGTTTTTAGGAATGTGTCTGCATCACCCTTGCCTTCACCAGCACCTCACATCGGGACATGCATGCTAAATAAACCACAAACCAAGACAGGGTTCGTACGGTCATGAAAAACCTGGAAAAGTCATGGAATTTTAAAATGGCAATTTCCAGGCCTGGAAAAGTTTTGGAAAATGAATAAACTCAGAAAGTTTTGGAAAAGTCATGGAAATTTGTTTTTCAAAAATATCCGTGTACTTGAATTTGTTCAATTGATAATATTGGTTTTCAAATTGCAATAATTTTTTCGTTCGGGCGATCAGTCACATCCCAGTCAGCACAAGTACGTCGGCGCTACGTCGCTGATAAGTTTTTTTTAAGGTCGGTATTTAGTAGCTTTTCAGTCATTTGCACATTGGGCGTTTAAGCGAGCAACACTTTTCAACACCGCGACGATCCGACGTTTTCGCAAATAAAACGCGATGCTTCGTAATGGAACGCGATCCAAATGCGACCATCCGCCGTTTATGCGACGTATTGCCTACGTACTTGTGCTGACAGGGATCACGTGACATGTTCTCTGCTTGGGGCAACTCAGTTGCAGCTGAGCAAAAATAAACAATGCCGGGAAAATGTCGCTTTAATAATGTATGGCTTCATTCTGAAAAGTATAATGCATGGCTTGAGAAAGACCAGGACCCGAGACGAGCAAAATGTAGACTTTGCCATAAAACGTTCGACATTTCGAACATGGGAGAAGCAGCGCTATCTAGCCATGCTAAAGGTGCAAAGCACCAGTCTGCCGCTGCAGCTGCGCAACAGTCAGCTTCCAACCCGATCGCTGGCTTTTTCACCCAGGTGACTAATGTCATGATACCCTCTGCCAGCTGCAGTGCTTCCCTCTCCTCCACCACAAAGCAAGGGACCATTTTGAGTGCTGTGTCCAGAAACGAAACCCTCACTGCAGAGGTACTGTGGGCGCTAAAAGTGGCTAATTCTCACTATTCTCACAAGTCTTGTGAAGACATAAGCCAGCTTTTTCCGGTCATGTTCCCCGACAGTCAGATAGCTGCAAGATTTACATGCGGTGAACGCAAGTGCTCATATATGTGTAATTTTGGACTGGCTCCTTATTTTAAGAAACTGACTTTGGCTAGTGTATCAAAGCAACGAGTATATGTCATGTTATTTGATGAAAGCCTGAATCACTATTTACAGGCTAAACAGCTAGACATGCATGTCAGGCTATGGGACGGGTCCGAGGTGAAGACTAAATACATCGGCTCAGAGTTTATGGGCCATTCATCAGCTCAAGACATCGTTGAAAAAATCAGCAACTTGCTTTCTGAGACCGGAATCAAGAATCTTGTCCAAATCTCAATGGACGGGCCGAACGTAAATTGGAAAGTATTTGAAACTCTCCAGAAGCAAGTGCAGAATGATGTGCGTAAGTCACTAATCAACATAGGTTCGTGCGGGTTGCACATACTACACAATGCGTTCAGACATGGATGTAAATCCGCTGGATGGGAAGTCGAACACGGACTCTCTAGCCTGTATTGGCTGTTTCATGATTGCCCTGCTCGTCACGAAGATTTTGTGACAGCAACCGGATGTGACACTCCCATGCTCAAGTTTTGCAAGCATCGGTGGATTGAAAATGTGAATGTGTCAGAAAGAGGATTGCTGCTCTGGCCACATGTAAAAAAATACATCGACATGGTAGAGAGAGGTGAACTTATGAATCCAAAAGTGAAGTCGTTTGATGAGGTGAAGATGCGATGTGCTGATCCTCTATTTCCAGTGAAAGTGGAGATATTTAACAGCATTGCGAGAGAAATCGACCCCTTCCTCACCATGTATCAGTCAGACCAGCCCATGCTGCCTTTCCTTTCTGATGACATGTACAAACTGATCAAAGGTAAGGATAAACATGGATTGTGTGATTTGTTAATGTTTTATTGTACACATTGCAGTAATTAGAAATGCATGCAAATATATTAAATGACATTTTTTCTGTCATTTTTTTTCATTTTGCAACTTATCTAGAGCAAGATATTGCATAAGTTTAAGTAGGTTAAAAAAAGAATAGCGCGTTTTTGTGTTTCGAAATGCGAGACACGCGGCAATGGAATGAATTAAACGCAAAGTCTAGAGAAGTTTTTTTTTTTTTTTTTTTTTTAATTGAGCGACACCTACTGGCAAAGTGTTATTTTTTTTTTGTCGCTTTTCCCCTTATAACAGCAGAAATGACTTTAAATACTCTGTCATAGAGATTAAAAATTTATATATATATATAGTAATTGTTTAGACTATATTTCATTTGTCTAGTGTTACACAGTTATTGTAATGTTCCTTCTTGAAGTCCAATAAATTAATTGATATTTAAATGTTTACAAAATGAAAGTGTTTAGCTCAAAAGATCATTTAGAACATTTCATTTGGTTGTAAATTTGCAAATTAAGTGATCAAACTGCATAATAAAACCCCTAATTTTTTAAAAAACTTTTTTTGCAGGCCTCATGGGACGATTTCTGAAAGAAAAGCACTTGCAAGAGGCCACATCTACACTAAAGCTCCTCCAGGTCCCTTTTCAGGACAGCAGTCTGCACAAGGATAGTTCTCAGGTTGATATTGGATTTGCAGCACAAGTCACTCTCAACCAACTCAAGTCTTCCAAAAACATTTCTGAAAGGCAGAGACTAGAGATTAGGATGGACTGCAAGAAACTCTTGATTGCACTCCTTGAGAAGTTGCTGAAAAAGGCTCCAGTGCATCACACATTAGTGAGAAGCATGCAGTGCCTTGACCCAAGACGTATGGCTGAATGTAAAGAACTGTGCGTAAGTCAAATGAGAAGAATGCTGCACATACTTGTAGGAGCTAAACATGTAAATGAGGCTATGTGTGATGACATCCTTCGAGAATTTAGGGAGTTTTGTGATTTGGCTGCTTTTCAGGCTAAGTTCAGGGAATTTGACCCGAAAAACACTCGAGTGGACACCCTGTTGCATGAGACAATGGGGACAAAACCATCATTTTCCAAAGTGTGGGATGTTGTGAAGATTCTGCTTGTCTTGTCACATGGACAGGCCAGTGTGGAAAGAGGCTTTTCCATCAACAAAGAGTTAATCGTTGAGAATCAGAAGGAGAGGTCTCTGGTGGCTCAGAGGCTCATTGTTGACCATATCAGATCTGTAGGGGGCATAATCAAGGTAGAGATCACAAAAGAGCTGCTTCTTTCGGCTGCAGGAGCCAGGCAGAAATACCATGGCTACTTGGAAGAGGAGAAGAAAAAGAAAGAACAGTAAGCTGTTGACTTGAAGAGGAAGACCCTCACAGATGATCTAGAGGATTTGAAAAAGAAGAGGGCTAGAATGGAGGCAGACATTTGTGCTCTTGAGAAATCAGCAGATGAATATGCTGAAAAGGCAGAATCTTCAAGCAATCTCACCTTTATCACCAAATCCAACAGTTTCCGCCGAACTGCAAAAGAAAAGAAAGCATCTCTGCAGAAAATTGGAAATCAGATTGACGAGAAGCTTGCAGAAATGAAAAAATAAACTCTGTTGATTGTTTTTGGGGAATGGATAATTCAAATACAGATGTTAACTTGTTAAAAATGGTTATCCAGTGAAGTTAAATTTCCTTCAGTTAAAGTTAATGACAATGTTGCTGGACACTTTTATTTATTTTATTTATTTATTTTTTGGTTTTACATTGTTGTCTCCCATTGATTTATGTTAATAAATGTCTAAGGGTTTGACATTATTTATTTTTATTGTGTTACTGTGTCAGCATTATTTAAAGAAATATTTATTTTGTATTAAACCGCATTTGTTCATTTATTTTATTCAAGATACGCTGTGGTAAATTTGAACATGGATTTTTATTCTTATTTCACATGTATACACAGACGTTTTATGGAACATTAAGTCATGAATCCACAAACGAGTTACTAGGAGTGCTGCTTGGGTGTTGAGAGGTGTATTCCTCTGGTGCTCTTCAGCTTGGAGATCCAAAATGTTTCCCAAATAAACAGTAGTTCTGAGGCACTCACAAAGAATATGAGTTTTAAAAGCCTTTATTTAAACTTGGCTATCCATTAAAAACATGCCAACATGTTTCAGCCTCTGTGGCCTTCTTCAGGGCAAATTTAACAGCATTTTTTTACCCTGAAGAAGGCCACAGAGGCTGAAACATGTTGGCATGTTTTTAATGGATAGCCAAGTTTAAATAAAGGCTTTTAAAACTTATATTCCTTGTGAGTGCCTCAGAACTACTGTTTATTAAGTCATGAATATTTACCTTTAAGTCATGGAAAAGTCATGGAAATGTAATGGTAAAAATGTGTACGAACCCTGCAAGAAATATGTTTCTGTCCTCAAATTATTTTCTTGTAGCACTTTCCTCTGTCCCATACCTGACTGAAAGGGGTAATTATACAGCTCATTATGCAGGTCTTTGTCTTCTCTGGTGTGAACAGCATTATTCATGAGCATTCCCACCTCCTCGCATATGGCCTTTCTAAACAAAAAGTGTCTTAGAAAATTTAAATGAATGTATTGTTTTCTGTAAATGAGTGAGTGAGATGATTGTCACATCATTTTGAAGTAAAACCTCTACACTACAAGATCCAGGTCACAAAAATCTTGTACACAAATGTCATGAATGTGTTTTGTGGTCTAATTTCAGTGACTTATTTTTTTGTTGTTTTCAATAATCACGCATAACTATTTTTTTCTCCAATATAAAGACTTGTACATACATGCTGCTCATATATTATTGTAGCCCAGTTTCTGCTGAATACAATGTTATCAGACTTTAGACATTTATATGTTTATAAGTAACTGAAAAATACACAAATGTCAGGACATGTCAGAATCTCTTCAGGGCTCCAAAACACCTTCAGACTCCTAAGGGTTAAATAAAGAACCCTTTTCAAATGGTTCTTTAGTTAAAAATGGTTCTTCTAATAATGTTATTATTTAACATTGCAATATTGTGTAAAGCCGAGAGAGAAATGCAAATAGAAGTTGGTTTTCCATTTTATTTATTTAGAAACTGAACTAAAATCCTAATATCATACAATGTGCTTTTTAAGAAATATTCAGGGCATTGGCAACTCTCTGCACAGCTATTGGTACACGTGTTGTTAAAGTGTCAAGCTTCAGAATAAACATCTCTAAAAATTAAAAAAAACTTTTAAAGTTTAAAGCTGACAGGGATATGCAATGTTGTAGACATGATAGAGGGCCAACAAAACAGCCATGGCCAAAGAAATGTCTGTCTCTCCATTGTCCGCTGTCATTTTGTGACCATCCATCATGACAGTAACATCTGTGCTGTCACTCAGGGGCTTGCCATCAATGCTGCTCAAGATGATCGTAGGTGTTGGGCTTATCGGTTCCTGAAACAAAACATTTGGGTCTTAAATCTGTATTCTGTAAACCTGTCATGTTTACAAATCATAATTACAAATCACAGCTTTCTCCTATGTTTAGTTGCATACAAAATCCCAGTTTGTTAACAACAAAATTACTTAATACATTAGATGTATTTTTTTGTGGGACATAGCAGTGGTATTTGTCCTGTAATTGAAAATGCACTTAATATCTAATTATTTCTAAATTCACATTTCCTATCTCGCAAAATAGCGGTATGGGCAACAATGGTCTCTAAAAAGAATTTGACTTTGGTAATATGGAACTTGTTTGGATTTTCCAAAACCGACACAATGCAAACAGAAATTTACAAAAATAAGGTTCACCTAAGTAATGTGTTTTTTTCTTTTTAGATTTTGTTACCTTAGATGGCCAATTTTTTTATTGGGGAATTTGTTTGGTTGTACTGTTCAGTAACTTGCAAAAGTCTTAACTGACATAAAAAAGAATCATGATAAGATCATAGGTTGTGATCCTGCATGAAAAAAAAAAATGTGATGAAACCTTTCCCGTGTTGCCCAAACCTACAGCATATATAAAAATCTAATATCAGGCAAAACATTGAAGTACACATTTCGCATTTTCAAAAGAACAAATTCAAGACTGTCCACCACAAGCACAAAATGACTAACCTTATCTATTACAAACAGCTGGGGTGTATTTTCCATGAAGATGGATGGTAGGAGGAGTATAACTGCATTCACCAATTGGCCTGTAAATCACAAATAATTTAACAAAACTCACAAATTTGATTCGGCAAAGTTTTGAAACACTCATACCAATCTGAAATGAATGTGGCTTAAAGACCTAAAACAGATTAAGTGAAATCTGAAATAAATAAGGGGAACTTCTTATCCTAATTACATGCTACCATCAAAAGGAAAACACTGGATATAAACCACAAATACTTGTAATACAATGTGGTAGAATTACCTAAAACAATTAATTATAATAGCTTCATGAGGCTTAATGACCTAAAAGTGAGGTGCAATGGGAAAAAATTGCATTATTTATTCTGCTGCTGTTGCTTATTATTTAACATGAAGCCCCGTTAACAACCACAGCATCTGTACAGTTAACCCACACATGTTCTTCACTATCTAATTTAAGGTGTACTTGATCGTAACACCATGAATTTGATTAACTTGACTTGGCACTTAGACAACAAAAGTAACAGTGGAAGGAGGGCTGATGACCTAATTAATAGGGTTAAACAGACTACCTTAGACTAGCAACAGTTCTTTCAGATACAATGAGAAATATTGTACTCTGGTAGATTTAACTATCCTCCTATCTGATTTAGTCTTTCAGTGTATTATAAGAGACTTGTGTAGCTTACCATTTCGTTCAGTATCAGTCTGGCTCTCATCAACAGACTGCAGGCAAAGCCTCTTCAGGTTGCTTTCAGGTGCCATGGACACAAGCTGGCTTGCCAGCTTATTGAACCCTTTGATGACCTGCTTGTCCACATCAATCTTAAGAAGTGCTGATGCTTCTTCACACAGCTGAAGCAAAACATGTAGTTTAAATGAATTAATTCTATTGGTGTTTTGAAGCAAATATGGGACAAATTATTTATTCTATTCAATGCAAAGTGCAGAATTACATATGTACTAAACTGATGCACATTAACATCTTAACTCACCAAGACTGGAATAGAAAAGAAGGGGAATTCTTGTAAGACCTCTGCAGTGGTGTGCTGTTGAATATAGTATCTTCTGTACCTTTGTACTCTGTGGAGGCACTGGCCTCATCTTTTGGCACTCCTGCTTTATTGCTGCAATATGGTGGTTACAACTCCTTTGGTCCTTTATATATATTTGGTCCTTTATATATATTTCTAAAATTATAATTTAAATTATTTAAATGATACCAACAACCATTAAAATTATCAGTTATAGTCACCCATCAAACTCAGTGGTAGGGCTCTAAACAAAACCTAATTGGTTACATTGCAAACTATAGTCACAACAGATCGTTCTCACCTAATCAATTTAATTCTTATTTATAGCCAAGGTTTGTCTGTTCCGTCCTGGGGACGTATTGCACTAACTTACTAATTTGCAGATCTTAACCGTTTGCTAACGATGGTATTTCGGGTGACCAAATAATCCATGTCATCCCAGACACTTTGAGCTTGAACAGGATTTGTAAACTACTATTTCAATTAAAAGGACCTGGATTTCACTTGAGCGCTGAATTCTTGCTGAGTCTCCTGTAACCATGCATGTGTTACTTAATGTTAATGTGAAACATGCTGGATAAGTCTTTCAATCAAGGAAACAAACCAGTTAAGCACAAGAAGAAATTAACTAATTAGTCGAGCACAGGAGCTTTTCGGTTTTAAAGCAGTTCGGAAAAACCCGAAGTTTGCGTCCAGGATAGGCTCTGGACCCCACGCGACCCTGTATAGGATAAGCGGTTTCAGATGATGGATGGATGGATAACCCAAAGTAGCTCTAAGTGTCCGGGATGATATGGATTATCACCCTAATAGTATTTATTTTAAATAAAAATCCTTCAGTAAACAACCGTCACAGCAATTGAGCGTTTAAAGCAGAAAACCCTGAATCATGGAATAAATTTCCTACATACGATTGGCCACAGACCCTCACATAAAATAAAAAAAAAACTTCAACTACTTTGAAGTTCTTATTGGTAGTCATACGGGAAAAAAAACTCCCTATCGTCAAATTAGTAAAATCGTTCGGAATGTCAAAAAATTACTCGTGGGACTTTTTTTTAATCCGATCCTCATAGTTCATTTTAAATTGCCTTCTGATGGTTAAATTATTCCAAAACATTTTTCCCCATTTAAAAAATTACCTTACTGCTCTTGTACTGTAACTGCTCCCGATCGTCTTCTGAGAAAAAAACCTCGTAACCCCCTCGCACGAGCCGCACTCTACCAGGACTCGTCAGCCGCATGCGCATGCGCAGGTTGTGGAAGCCACAAAACCATAGGGATTTTACTCTGATATTTCGGACAAAAATTAAAAATGTATTTTAAGAAAACAATTACAACGACACTAAAAGTATCATACTGAATTATACATGGGATTCTCAAGTAGCAAGACTACAATAGTATTTTCTTGTAAAATGTACTTTCATGATCTTCGTTGTATTTACAAATTCAGAAAAACCTTCATCTTCTCCTTTTCAGTGCAGCTTATGGAGAGGGACAATTATTTTGCAAATTTATACCCACCACCACCATCCAATAACTCGAATAAGAATTAAGAACCCTTCAATATCCCAAAGAACCATATGACTAACACGTAGAACCATCCACTACATAAAATGGTTCTTTAGTAGGTTATGGTTCTTTATGGAACCACACAGACTTCTAAAGAACCATTATTTTTCTGTGTGTAGTTCTATTTGTTTAATATTATCTTTGAAAGTCTTATTGTACTGTGTTGGCATGATTTGCATAGTGTAGGAATGATTCAGCCTCATACATTGTGATTATGTGTTAATGTAAGTAGTACAAGCATAATATTTATTATTCATGTATTTGAGCTGATTTACATTTTGTTTTGGTATGAAAAGGTTATTTTGATACGTCCCCCATTGAGGGGACCACATATTAAACAGATTTTTGGAACAGGGAGCCG
The DNA here is from genome assembly GCF_048594095.1 of Paramormyrops kingsleyae. Lineage (NCBI taxonomy): Eukaryota > Metazoa > Chordata > Actinopteri > Osteoglossiformes > Mormyridae > Paramormyrops > Paramormyrops kingsleyae. Next base: position 687,329 of record NW_027325971.1, read on the forward strand.
GAAGTGGGGCTTGCCCCGTCCGCTCCAGGCATCGGCCCAGTATTGCAGTGCTTCCAGGAACGGTGCACCTCTACTGCCCCTTGTTGTTGAAAGGCAGAACTGACTGACTGACTAACTGACTGAGTGGGTGACTAATAGACTGAGTGCCTCTGGATGGCCAGCTAATTAGCTGCATGTGCTGTGAGGGAGGGGCCCTGTCCGTGCGTGGCCCCCGTTTCCTTCCGGTTTTCTTTTTTTTTTTTATTTTGAAGTAAGGTGACACGCTGTTTGTGTGGTGGACAGCTGTGCTGAGGTAAGGCATGACGTCATCTTTGCCTTTTGAATTTTCCCTCATGTTTGTTTAAATGATTGCTGTTTCTTGAGAGGACAGGAGGACAGGGAGGAGTCGGGGCCCCGACAGCGACAGCTGCGACGCCCCTGGGCATTCTACTCAGAGCGGGGGCGTCACGGAGACCCGGCTGACGGGGACCTGCTAAGCGGCAGCCCCATATCGACTCGGGTCTCTCTTCATCCCGTATAAATCTTTCGCTTTTTACTAAAGATTTCCGTGGGGTATAGTCATAGTTGTTTGGGTTAATTCTGACTACCACAAAAGTTTACAAGCCCTATTTTGGCAAGAGCTAATCCTAATCATTTTCATCCTTGCCGTTTTAATCACTCATGAATAGATGTTTGTTTTAAGCATTTTAAATTTAATTAAATACTGCAATACTAATTGGAGAAATACATCTTTTCCAATATTGTGCAGCCTAATAATGAAGTACTTAATGTCCTTAATGAAGATATCTAACAACATACGATGCAACATTCAACAGGGGGTAGTGAAGTGATATGTGGCAGATCAAAGTGCCAATTCGATGTGGGGCAGTGATTAGCATGTGGAGAATGCTGCAGCAGTATTACAAAATCAGCAACTCTTTTAAAAATAATAGTGATATAAATATATTATTTATTAATAAGTATATAGAATCAGTACACAAAGTATAAGTATATAAATATAAGCATATAAAGTATATAAGTACATAAAGTATAAGTATATAAAGTTTAAGTATATAAAGTATATAAGTATAAAAATCTTAAGTATAAAAATTATATAAGTATAAAAAATTTAAGTAAAAAAAGTTTAAGGGCTCAGAGGCCTGCTGCTCCTACTCATCAGAGTGGTTCTGTTGCTTGAATTTCTTCTTCAGAGCCTCTGCTAAAATGGCAGCAATGTCCTCTGAGGCCATGGGCGTCCCCTGCGTCAGTCCCCTCCTCGGCACTGGCGTCCCACCTGGCGACCTCAGCACCGGGCGCAGTTTAACACAGGGCAGCTCCGCCAGGACATCCACCATGTTGGGGCCTTTGGTGGGTCCTGCGCCACTTCCCTGACGATGACTCGTCTTCTGCTTGGGGCCCTGGATACTAGCAGGTGGAGGAGGAGGAGGTGGCAGTGGAGGAGGAGGGGGTGGGAAACAGCTTGGAGCTGAAGTGGAGACTACAACAGGAGTCCCAGTGGTCTCCGAACTGCTCCGGGATATATGTGGGTCAGTCAGGGCACCAGCAAGCACGGAGATCTCAGACCGTAAACGGCCCACCTTGTCTTCGAGGGCTGCAATCTTCTTCCAAACTGCCGCCCACTCGGACCCTGCCTCTGCTGCAACAGGAGCATGCTGGTGATCCCCGTGTCCACTGGGGAGGTGGATGCCACTCCCGACCTTTGCAGGGGTTTTGTCATTTTTAGCAACCCCCGTTGCAACAGTCAAGGATGGTGCAGTGGGCTTGCGCACACGAAAGCTGGAACACTTAAAGCATCCCAGACAGGTGTGTAGAAAACCACGCAAGCGACTGAAAGGACCCTTTGCAGACATTATTTAAAGCAATGGAACACAAACAGTAAATGAAGATCGCCCAAATCAAGACCAAGAGAAATAAAAATTACAGCTTCTGCTTCCAGATATACGTAGCAATAACCAATGAGCACGCAGAACCATTCGAGGTCAACTTAGCCGACCGTTTCACGTTCTAAAATTTACAGGATACAGTGGTACCTCAGAAGTCAAATTTAATTTTTAAATTTTTTTTTCTCTCCCAAAATGGCGGCGCGTGCACACGCTGCGGCTTCTCTCTCTCCCGACTAAACAGTGTTTTTGTGTTTTTCGTCCTGGACGTTGCAGTGTTTCTGTACACCTTTGTCGCGTTTATCTGTTCTTAAGCCCATATATAGCCGAACATTTTTGCTCAACATCGGCAGAAACAAACTTTTTAAGTTAGACTCTGTGGACGCCGAAGAGCTGAATGATCTGGGTCTGCTCCGCAGGCCTACTCAATCACCGACCCCCACTCCTGCACCTCGCCCAAAATGGAGGTGCCTCAAGCGGCGTGAGAGAAAGCAGAAGAGGGATAAGAGCGGAGATATCCGAGCTAGGCTGGTGGCTTGCCCACACAAACCCGCTATCCCCTCCATCGTTCTGGCCAACGTACGCTCATTGGATAAGAAACTGGACTACATCCGACTACTATGTTCATCTCAGAGGAATGTAATGGACTGTTGTGTTTTTGTGTTCACGGAAACATGGCTCAGTGACTGTGTCCCGGACCGCGGCATTCAGCTTGACCAGCTAACATGCTACCGTGCTGACAGAGTTGTCGTCGTGGGAGGTAAGACCCGCGGTGGCGGGCTTTGTGTTTACATCAATGACGCCTGGTGCTGCGATGCTGTTGCGGTCTGCAAATACTGCTCACCAGTGTTGGAGTTTATGGTTATTAAGTGCCGGCCGTTCTATCTACCGAGGGAATATACAGCTATACTGTTGTTTACTGTGTATATCCCTCCCACCTCCAATGGTAGCAACAGGAGGGAGGCACGGAATGAACTGTACCAGCACATCAGTGAGCAGCAGACAGCCCACCCAGATGCTTTTCTCATCTTGGCTGGGGATTTCAATCATGCAGACTTAAAGAGTGTGTTTCCCAAAATACAGCAACACATAGACTTTCCTACACGGGGAAATAACACACTGGACCTTGTTTGCACCACCCAAAGAGGAGCTTACAAGGCTTTCCCCCTCCCCCAGCTCGGTGCCTCAAACCACATTACTGTCATGCTAATGCCTGCTTACAGACCCCCGGCGACAACATCCCGGAGCAGTGCCGACGCCAAGAGCTAGCCCCCCCCCACCCCGAAGGGCAGCCCGTACTCAGTCACCCACTCATTCGACGACAAATAGCCCCCCCCCCACCACCAGCCAGGGCAGACACCCAGACATCACAGGATGGCAGCCACAGCCCCCCCAGCTCCAAGAAGCCACTAGCCGCCCATAGCCCGGGGGCCCAACCCCACCACCCGCCAGAATCATGAGGAGACGAGACCACAGCCGACCACCCCCTCCTACATAATGGAATTGGCCAGAATGGACCAGAGAGAATCCAATTCGCCCAATTGTTTTTTTTGGAGGGAATTAGACATTCTCTCCAAACTTATGTGGTCTAGAATTAAATTTCTATACTGAGTAACACATAAATTATTTTTTGATTTCCAGTTCATGAAGATAGTTTTCTTTGCAATGCCTAAGGCAGTAAGGATCATGTGCACTTTATTTTCTTCCATATCTAATACACTTGCATCACCTAAAATGCACAATGTAGGTGAGGTTGGGATATAGCAATTAAACCAAATTCATAGATCTTCACATATCCTTTGCCAGAACTTCTGCACCGGTGTGCAGGACCATATGGCATGCATGTAGTTCTCTACAAAGTTACCTGAGCAGTGGGTGCATAGGTTTGAGTGTATAAGGCCCATTTGGAACATCCTTTGTCCTGTATAATGAGCTCTATGCAGAGTTTTGTATGGTATAAGCTGTAAGTTGGGGTTTTTAGTCATTTTGAAGGTGTTTAAACATATTTCTTTCCAAAAGTTTTGATCTGGATCGATGGATAGATCTTGCTCCCATTTTGAGGTTGGGAGGGAAATTGAGTCATCCATTTTTGACAATAACTTATACATTTTTTGCAATAATTTGGGGCTAGAAAGATTTAAAAATTCTAGCACCCATGGAGGTATTTCTAAGTTAAACTGATTAAGATTGAACCTTGCCTGAATTGCTGGTACTCAAGAAATTTACTTCCGTATTTTGAGACTAGTTCCTCGAATGAAATAAATTTTCCGTTTTGCATAACATGTTCAAGATTTCTAATCCCTTTATCATGCCATAAGGGAAAGCTCAATTTTATCTTTTTTCGGCAAATATCTGGATTGTTCCAAATGGGTGTTAATTTGCAGGGGATAAGTGGAGACCTAGTTATTTTTAAAAATTCCCACCAGGCTGTTAATGAGGTGTTAATACTAAGGCTCTTAAAACACTTATAAAAGGCAGATCAGACAATTTTACTTCTCCGCAGATTGCTTGTTCTAAGTCCAGCCATGGACTATCTACCGGGCTTGATTTGATCCAATTTGTTATATACTGCAGTCTGTTGGCTAAGAAGTAGTGATAGAAACTTGGTAGTTCTAGACCACCATTACCTTTGGCTTTTTGCAGAGTTTTCAAGCTGATTCGTGATGGTTTGTTCTTCAATAAAAATGACAAGATGCTTGCTTTAAACCAAGCCATAGAGGGTTTATTATTGATCATTGAGAACAAGTAATTGATTTTAGGCAGGACCATCATTTTAATGGTGGCAACTCTTCCAATGAGTGATATAGGTAGAGATTTCCACTGCACAAGATCCTCTTCCACCTTTTTTAACAAAGGAATATGATTCATCTGTACTAGATCTGAGAGTCTGGTGGAAAAATTTATGCCTAAGTATCTAAGGTTACCTGACTGTAAAGGAGTAGTAGTTGTGTTTTGGAAACTACAATTCAAAGGCAAAACTGTTGATTTGCTCCAGTTGACGGAGTAGTCTGATATAGATGAGAACTTATCTATAAGTGATATTGTCTTCAGAAGAGAGGTTGGAGAATTCCTAAGAAAATGTAATACGTCATCTGCATAAAGGCTTATCTTATGGTCTGTTTTTTCTGTTTGAATTCCTTTAATATCTACATTTTGTCTAATTAGTTTGTTGTTTTTAATTGTATTTGATCATTTTAATATTTCATGGCCAATTTTAATATTGTCACTTTGAATGTCAGGGGTTTGAGGAACGTTTTAAAACGTACGTTGGTTTTTAATCAGCTGGCATCTTCCCCTTCAGCATTTGTTTTCTGCAGGAAGTCCACCTCCGGGACCAGCGGGACGAGGCTCTCTTTTCACGACAATGGAAGAGGGGTAGATCCTACTGGAGCGTAGGTGGTGTCCACTCCTCAGGCGTCGGGATTCTTTTTGGCGACCACGCCTTTGAGGAAGTAAGTTAATTTACCGCTCTTCAAGGCAGGGTTTTGGGAGTGGACGCCACATGGAGGGGACAGCGCCTCCGGGCCATATGCATCTACGCTCCAGTGGAGGCCTCGTCCCGTATAACTCTCTCTGAAGAGTTGTCCCCGTTCTGTGTCACAGATCGACACTTGATTTTAGGAGGGGACTTTCACATCGCGTTGGAGGGTAGAGAGGATGTCAGCTCAGGGCATTTTCGCCATTTTATTCGTTCCTTTAAACTTGTGGATGGTTTTAAAACATGCAACCCCAGCATGCTGGGCTTCACCTGGCATAATAGTCGCGGAGCCAGCAGTCGCATCGACTACATTTTAGCTTCACCCCCCGTTGTTTTTGAAAAGGTGTCCTTCTCCCCACAGTGGCCCACTGACCACTTGGCAGTGGAGGCCACTGCCTCCATAGACGCCGCTGTATATGGGGGCGTCTATTGGAAAATGAACCTGCAGATCCTGGAGGAGAGCGATTTTAGACACCTTTTCTTCGATCACTTCTCCGAGTGGCAGAAGGAGAAGCCTACCTTCCCCTCTGTGGCCGAATGGTGGGAGAGTGTGAAGGACGGGATCCGAACCTTCTCCATGCAGTATAGCAAGCAGCGCAGGATGGAGAAGAAATTCTCCATTCTGCAGCTGGAGAGAAGGTTGCGGGATGAATATGCCACTTACAACAATGGGGGCATGTATTAGGATGAATTCACGGACGATTACGTCACCCACATGGCATGGAATTAATCCTTTTACTATAATATTCTGGGAAGTTGTAATTGTGGATTAATTCTGATCGTATGTGGACTGATCGTCCTGAAATTCAGATCAATCGTCCATGATTCACCCCGAATGTTACTAGACTGCACGAACATGTTATTTACCGATCCCCTGTAAAACCTAATTTTTCCATAAATAACTTGGGCTCATAAAAAGAAACCAGGATGCTCATCTTGCATCAAAAGCATGCATTTGAGATGACATTTTAATTGTATAAATGGCCATATGTGTTTACTTAGATTTTAATGGTGTGTAAATATATTGGTTGCTTTTATTGCTTTTTTTTTTGCTTATTTTATGGTGAATGGTTCTGCAGATAGTTTGTTTAATACTATTTTAAAATATTTTCAGTAATGTCTTATTGTATTGGCATTCACTTGTATGATGTGGGAAAATTTCAGCCTGTTATATTATGACTATTTCTGAATATCATTGTTTTAGTAGGAAAATGTTTTTAATTCCCTTGTTGACAGTGCCAATTTTTTAAGTGCAGTTTCTATTATATGTTTTAATGTGTTTGTGTCGATGTAAATAATTGTGCAGAACTTTTTAATAAAGTATTTGGATCTGAAAAAAAAAAATCTGTTTTATCAGTTAAATATCTGATACGTCCCCCATGGAGGGGACCACATATTAAACGGATTTTTGGAACAGGGAGCCGGAAGTGGGGCTTGCCCCGTCCGCTCTACGCATGGACCCGGTATTGCTGTGCTTCCGGGAACGGTGCACCTCTACTGCCCCCTGTTGTTGAAAGGCAGAACTGACTGACTGACTGACTATATAAAGTACATGATCTTACCACACTGACATTTCTGATTTTGCTAACAATCATGTACAGTAAATTTAAAAGCTTTTTGTTTTGTCATAAATTATTTATGCTATTTTACAATGCAGATAAAGTATTCCTGTCGATACAAGGAGGATATATTTCTTTTCTCGATGGATGTTGTTTTGAACCTAAAGGTTGTTTTTTTGGAAGAGCAGTATATAGTTACTGCCTACATTTTTTGCTGTGCATGTGATTTTGATGAGAATATTACATTTTTATATCTCTGCGTAGATTTTTTCAGCAATAATTGAGTCTATCCTTGTGTATTTAAGGTTTTGGTAATTCATGATTACCAAATAAGATTTGGTGTCATTGTACAAATATAAGAAGATTCAGTGTGCAGTTACCAGGTTACAAATAAACAAACAAATAAATAAAATGGCATCAGAAGAGAAGTACGATGACAGTAAAATGTGTGAAACTAGTGGAATGTGAAAAATGTGTGTGCATATAAGTCTCCACATGTATAAAGCGGCTGTATAGCATAACAAAAAGGAGCAATGGATAACTGACATAAAGTGCTTACTGTCCATAACGACAATGAGTCATGTACGGCGTAAGATAAACACAACATGCGTTAACTTTGGATATGCATAATGCGCACACAAGAATCATATGTCTTTGGAATCGAGAGAACTATCAGATAACTTCAACAAGTTACCAAATGAATGCAAAATCAAAGATAGGCTATTAATTTCTGCCTGGCACTAACCTTGTATTCCTCTGTCACATGACCGGTGGGAAGTAGGACCCGAATGCAAGCTGTAGGGCAGAACCCCCTTTGCGGGGAGCTTTTCTGGCAGGCAGGCTTGGGCACAGAGACGCAAACAGACAAGGACAGAACTGGAGAACATTGGCCTGGGCACTTTACCAAACTAAGGAATGGGAAAACACAAGGCAGCTGGTAGTGACTGACAGAAGGACAGGAACATGAGGTAAGACTAATAAAGACCAAGCGTGGCTCATTAGGGCCACGTCAGGGAGGAGAACTGGAGAGTAAGGTTGACAGGACGGGCAGGCCATGACAGTAACACCCCCCCACCCCCCAATCCTGTGCCCTCCTGGTGCAAAGGTATCATTAAGGGGACACACAGACCAGGGCAAAACCAAGGACAGCAGGGGAGACAAACCACCAGGACACAACTCATGACAGGCCAGGTAACCCGACAGGGATGCAGACTAGGGACCAAAAGACAAACAGCGGGTGTCAGTGGCAACAAAGGAAACAGAAGAAGGAGACAAAGGGAGGGATTGGGCACCAAAAGGACCAAAGGTGGCACAGGACAGACAGGGCAGGACACAACCAGACAAACAATGTGCAACAAGAATAGGGCCAGGAGAGGGAGCCAGGGGGAACCTAAAGTGGGAAGCAAGAGTGACTGGAGTGGGGGCTGGAAGAGTGAAATCGGGCTAAGAGGTGAAACCAGGGAGAGCCACGGGGAAGCAAGACTACAGATCAAGCTCCGAGGTACCGCAGAAGGGTCGCGGCCAGGGGGGCCTTCGGAGTCCTGTCTGGGCCTGTAGAAGGACGAGCTCCTCTCGTCTGCGCCAGCCGAGGGAAGAACAGCATCGGTAGACGGCGAGGGGTCGGCAGAGCCGGAGGGCATCGAGGAGCAGGCAGGACAGGAACTGGACCACACCGTGGACCCTGCAGAACAAAAGCACAGGCCAGTACCAGTGCCGGAGGAAACCGCAGGTGGTTCCTTTTGGGAACCAATGGATGGGGTCCCCCGAAAAGACCCCCTTGGACCGAGCTGGGGCCAGGCGGTAAGTCTGGGTAGCATACCCCAGATCTTTCCTCCTGGAGCCGAACCCCCGACCAGTTTTCCGTTGACCCTGCCGTTGTCACGGCGATAACCTCCTCGGCTGGGGAAACTCTGGTCACGGGGCTGACACCACGGACTGGGACTCAGGGCAAGAACTGGAGGGTCCCACTCCATGTCCTCCGGGCCGCCTGTGCCTTAATCCATACTAAATGTAATTAAACAGAATGAAGCTTAAAAGAATAAAATGGTAAAGAGAGGAAAATTTAATGTGTAAGTTTCAAAAAACGGGCTCTTGCTTTTATTCAGATGTTTGCAGGCGTTGTGACTCTGTGATGAATGGTGACGTATGAGATCCTGAGAATGGGCTACGCCTCCAAGGGTGAGTGGCAGGTGGCATTTCCCAGGAATTACAGGCTGGAGATGTCTGAGGAGCTCTCCTGGAGTGAAGACAGAAAGAGAAGAAGGGAACAAGCAGAGGGTGTGGGGAGAAAAAGACTGCAGATCCAGTTACAGGTGAATTGTACAAATGCCCTTGAAGTCTTGGTCCATGAGGGATCCAATTTTTAATAATAAAAAAAAAAAAGACAATAAATTATTTAAAAATAGAGTTTTCATTTATATCTGTCTAGGAGTTAAAACACATAAAATCAATTAACTTACCTGGTGATTTTGGAACTTCTGACCCCAAATCAAAATAATATAGATTATAACTAAATGCATCGTTTTATTTGGGAAAAAGGGATAAATTAAATAAAAGGTTAAATTTGGAATCTAAAACAAAAACAGCAATTTCACATCAGGAATAAATATCATTTCAAGGGTCTTCAGTACATTTTTCCTGTGTCTGCTCCCTTTACACGTAGAGAGTGATATAAACATGTACCAATATGTTAGACTGACTGAAATGAAACAGAGAAAACGTAAAATAAAGAAGTAAGGAAAATAGAGGTTAAAATGCACGGTAATTTGTTGTCGTATTGGCGCAAATGCACATAAAAAATGTACAACCGATTGCTGCATGTATCGCTTTTAAAGGTTAATGCGTACTTGTGAACCAGTTATGTCCATCACTGCGTACATAGCTAACAGAAAGTCAAAACGCATTGCTGTGCTCTAGAACTTGTGAAGTAACTTGCGTGCCTGCTAGCGGCATTCCAGTTCATTTCAAAAGGCATGCACAAGCAGTGCCATCTTGTGGTTTGTCATATATGGCAGATAGGCATGTTGCTGGCCACCCTAAACGAGGACCCAGCATGATGTTGGCCACTGCTGCTGGGCTGCTGTCACAGTTGGTGATTTTTGCTACCTGACTCGACGGTGATCTCAGCCATGGTCCATCTCCTGACCCCCATTATATTTTGTGAATGTAAACCCGTTTAAGTTCACTGCTGCACAGTGGGAAGCAAGTGATCAACTCTGGCGTGTACTGACAACGTAAAATTCGAATAATACTTATCGATGTCAAATATGTGTATCTACATGCAACTAACCAACTATTCAATCAGACTCAGGATGTGCAACAATACCATGCCCATTTACAAAACAATACTCATATACTTTAGTTTGTGTTCACTAAAGGGGGGGGCGAGGCCATTGAAGCACCATGCTTGCATTAGTTATAGGACAGACATGTGATCGTGTTAAATCCCCAAAACACAAAAATAACACAACACTACAGTCACCACATCCTGTCAGCTGGATGGAAGGATACTTTTTTTTTTTCAAACACTGGGAAAGTTGGCCGGTGAAACAAAACTGGGCACAGACAGAAAAGAACCCCACAACTCTCCTCACTGATCTGTCACTCAAAGGTCAACCCCCCCCCCACACACACACACACACACACACACACAGGACAATAGCTCAGCCAAGGCTGGTGATGTTGGAACGGCCACCGGGGGGCGCCACTATGCGGTGGCCAGGGCGCCTAGGGACATTGTCGTCAGCTTGGGGACCTGAAAGGCAGCAACAGACTAATTTCAGAAAGGGCTTCAACTGGATGTGTGCAGTGATCTTTTTCCATATAGAATTTAAATGTTTTAAGGTCCTTCCAGCAAAAATGAACTACAAATAAACTACAAATTTACCTCAAAATGGCAATTCCATGGCAATTATGGATGTTCAGTTGTTAATAATAAAAATATATGTTTATTTATACTCAAAGCTTCATAAAACCACACAGGCAAGATTATATGCTGATCCTGGCTCTGCAGAGGACGGCAAAATAGCGCATTGATATTTGTACTCATGCACCAAATTTATCGACCCATGAAATGAAAGAAGAGTTAATCATGTGGAAGAGAAGAGAGGAAGAGACAGGTAGATTGTAGAAGACGTCATGCAGAGAACCACTGATACGTATGGGTATGAACTTGAAGAGGAGCCCCAGGTTTGGGATGAGAAACAGACACGAAACACCGGAAGGGAAAAAGAGGACGACCACCAGGTGCAGGATGGCCTGCAGAATGCAGGAAATACCCCAAGAAGCCATGCAAAGGATCCACTCCTTACTCAGAAGTCAACTTGGCCAATACCCAATCAAACCCATATCCAAAATTTTCAGCATCAAAGAACTCTTAATTCTCCTTCACTGTCTTTTAGCCCTCAGTCTCTCCCTGGCTCCTTCCTGCCCTGGTACCTCATCTATCACCAAGGAGTTTACAGCCTACAGGAATGTCCATCATCATGACACATCGAAGCAATAGCGGTTAACCTCACAAACCTATAGCTGATGTGTACTTGTTATGTTTGCTTGTATTTGTGTTACCCTCCAACTGCTGAGAGTCCGGCCCTGGAAATATATAAGATGATGCAGGTGAGGTCAGGGCAAGGTGCTAGGAGACATCAGTGTCGATACAAGTACAGACAATCGTCATTGTGGGGTCCCTTGCTCCCCAACATGCTGGGGAACCAATAAAAAGGAAGAAGGCATGGACTCTGCCCAATTAAAGACCTTATTGCATGTGTGTAGGAAACCAAATTTCTCTGGGCTCCGCGTGTATCACGGTTACATATGAAGCACACATGTGTTTAAACTTAAAAAAAATCAGGATGAAAGGTGCCTTATTCCCTTTTGCACAGTCATGATACGTTTCTGTAATCACCTCATCAGCAAGGGGGTATCTCACGCCCCGAAAATTAATATGAATAATTTCTGTTTTTCACCATTTTACTTCAGGTGCTCCGGTTCGATAAGCAGACCCTGTCTCACTCAGTCACCCACTCAGTCAGTCAGTCTGAGTCAGTCCGTTTAATATGTGGTCCCCTCCATGGGGGACGTATCAGATATTAAACTGATACTACACTTGATCTTAGCCAAAAGGCCGAGAAGCCTTTTATTAGATGGATTTTTGGAACAGGGAGCCGGAAGTGGGGCTTGTCCCGTCCGCTCCACGCATCGACCCGGTATTGCAGTGCTTCCGGGAATGGTGCACCTCTACTGCCCCCTGTTGTTGAAAGGCAGAACTGACTGAGTGGGTGACTAATAGACTGAGTGCCTCTGGATGGCCAGCTAATTAGCTGCATGTGCTGTGAGGGAGGGGCCCTGTCCGTGCACAGCCCCCGTTTCCTGCTGTTTTTCTCTTTTTTTTTTTTTTTAAAGGAAGGTGACACGCTGTCGTTTGTGCGGTGGGCAGCTGTGCTGAGGTAAGGAATGACGTCATCTTTGCCTTTTGAATTTTCCCTCATGTTTGTTTAAATGATTGCTGTTTTTTGAGAGGACAGGAGGACAGGGAGGAGTCTGGGCCCCGAGGCTGGCGGCTGCGACATCCCTGGGCATTCTACTCCGAGTGGGGGGGGCACGGAGGCCCGGCTAACGGCGACCCGCTAAGTGGCGGCCCCATATCGACTCGGGTCTCTCTTCGGTCTTCAGGACCGGTATACGTTTCTTCTCCTTTCCAGATTGGAAAAGACAGGAAGGAGCAAAAGTGGAAGAGTTGACGAAATGGCGTCGGATGGCGTAGCTTCCAGCGGTGGGGCGTAAAGACCTTGCATTCCAGAGCATCCCCGCGCATATGAGAGTCTGCTCCATACATCTCCGTTCAGGTAAGTCAGCTTCCGGTGTGATCACTAGACTCCAATCTTGTGTTTGTCCCTAAAGAGAACAGCCAGGATAGGAAATGCTGGAAACCCATCCCGACCGGAGTCCATCCCTTCCCGGTGACACAGTAAGCCGAAAGTGTTTGTGAGTGTGGTTTATGTCAGATTAGGAGAGCTGAAATGAACCTTTTGTTGGATGATAGTCGGCGACCAAAACAAGAACTAGATCACAGAAAAGTGTTTCAAAAACGACAGCGTCAAAATGAAATGCAACGCTGGATGGAAGTTTTCTAGTCCTGATGAAGGATGTAGAATCAGAATCCAGATATGTTTCCATACAAGGAATTTGCCTTGGTGGTGCTTTTATATGACATTACAAAGAACATACCACATTTAGCAAAGACATATGCAGAAAGGTAATAAACAATAGACTGGCAATTGGGTAATATGATAATTATATGATAATTAAGTTTATTAATGGCAGTAATGATGGTATTATGATATTTATATATGTGTACATAGTAATCATTGTAGTATGAATATAAACTATATAAATGGTATAATAATTTAAAGGGCTCTTAAATGGTGCCGTTATTAAGTAGCAGCCAAGTCAACTATATGTGCAAGAGTGCAATATGTATACAGAGTTTGCAGTATGTGTGCATAATGTGCAAGAGTGCAGAATATAATCATAGAGGAAGTTTATCAGTTGTTCACTGGTTATGCTGGTGGATATTTCACTGCAGCTGACGATTAATTGAACGTCCAGTCAGAGACTGGCTTGGTTAATGAGAGAGACTGCCTGAGGGGAGAAGCTCTTGGCGTGTCTTGTGGTCTTGGTTCTGATTGCCATGAGTCTTCTCCTGGAGGGTAAGGCTTGAAAGATGTGGTGAGCAGGGTGAGATGGGTCCTCAAAGATTTTGTATGCCCGTTTCCTGGTTCTGGTGATGTACAGTGTCTGGAGGGTAGGCAGGTTACTGCCAATTATTCACTCTGCTGAGCGGATGATGTATTGCAGTCTGGCCTTGTCTTGTTCAGTGGCTGATGCAAACCAGGCTGTGATGGAGGAGGTGAGGATGGACTCAATTATTGCAGCGTAAATCTGGGCCATTGTGGTTATAACATGTTATTTTGGATCAGGCACGGACAGTTGTGAGAGTTCAGTCTGCATTAGCTCCGATAGAATAGTATTAAATGCAAAGCTAAAGTCCACAAACAAAATTCTAACATATGTCTCAGGGCACTCCAAGTGTCAGAGCAAGAAATGGAGTCCAGTGTTAACTGCATCGTCCACAGGTCTGTTGGTTCTGTAGGCTGACTGTAGCCTGGGGTCAAGCGATGGGTCTGTGATGATTTTAAGGTATGACAGCACAAGTCTCTCAAAAGCCTTCATTACCACCGATGTGAGAGCCACTGGTCTGTAGTCACTGAGGCAAGAGACTCTGGGTTTCTTTGGAATAGGTGTTATTGTGGATGATTTAAGACACAAAGATCCAGTGACTGGTTGAAAATATCTGTGAAGACAGGTGACTGTTGATCTGCACAGTGCTTCAGAGTGGCTGGGGAGTGTTGGAGTACGCCGTCTCCACCGGGTCAAGAGATTCACAGCTGACACGTGGAGAAGTTGCAGGTCACCAGTTTATTCTCTGACAGATTGCAATCCGGGAGCGACCATCTGACATACATTCGGCATGTACAAGAGGAAGCTCTGCCATATGTATCAGCTGTGTCCCTTTTAAAGCCCTTTGGGCATCTCCCCCCTCTCTCGGTACCTTCCGTCTACGTGACAACCACATGTTTGACATTTGCTCTAGTTAGTCGGTTAGTACTTGTCCTTCTGGAAGGCTAAAAGATAAAGGGGCCGCTGACGTTTTCTGTCGCTCCCTCTATCTGTTCTGATTAGGTCCCCCTGCCCTGCCGGCGCCAGTCAGTTCTCGTTTCAGTTAACTGCATTTTCTAGAATCAACCCCCCCCCCTTTCATCATGCCCTGCTTTAAGCTATATTCTCCTTTTCCTCTATTCATTGTATGTTCTTTATAATTCTATTGAATCCCACACTACCTAGCAATGTTGGTAGTAACGCGTTACTGTAATTCCACTACTTTTGTCTGTAAGGAGTAATGTAACTAATTACCATTTCAAATTAAAAAACGCAAAGTACTGAAATTTCAACGGACTCGTTACCTTTGTCTTGCGTGAAAATATTAATGGATAAAGGCAGCATGTTCTCCTAATTTCCTGTTTATGATGTAACGCCATCCGACCTTACCGTGGCGCAATGAATGGGTGATTTTATAGGTACGCTGATAGGTACAATTAGACAGTTGTATTGTCTGGCACTGTCACAGCAGCAACACTAAAGTAATATAACTATCCAGAGAGCACACATGCATTGGCACTATGTCTCCGCGGTACTTGAAAATCCATCGGCAAACATCTCTGTGTTGCAGAAACATCACCACCGAACATTTGAGCCCATATTCCCCCGATGTTAAAGCGATCAATATACAACATTTAGACCACTATTATTTTCCTTTATTAGGCTATATATACAGGTTAGGTCAGGCTGGTGGAGCATGCGCTGATCGATGCAGCGCGTTTCGCCGCACCCGTGCACCACACGTCGAAAATCCTCACGGACACACGGTCCAGTCCCACCCTCATTATAATTACTTTTATATGCAGTAATTGATAACTAGTCATTTTTGGTAACCTGCACAACGTACGCTGCAGACTAGTAACGTTACCACCGTTGGCTGAACTCGAAATAGTTGTGGTGCTATATATATGACGTTAGATTGTTACAGGGACTGTGATAAATGCAAATCGAGCCCCCCATTATGGTTGCGTTAAAAAAGTTAACATTTTTACTCAGATTTCTTCCATTTGTACGTGGTGTGCTTTTTATACTATGACAAGTTTTCCTAACATCAGATTTAAAAATTGCAAAATATACCAA
Source organism: Paramormyrops kingsleyae (assembly GCF_048594095.1). NCBI lineage: Eukaryota > Metazoa > Chordata > Actinopteri > Osteoglossiformes > Mormyridae > Paramormyrops > Paramormyrops kingsleyae. Next base: position 703,042 of record NW_027325971.1, read on the forward strand.
CATATTGAATTGCAATCCCTGTATCTTGAAACGTGACGTGTTGCCAGACTCTCCGATACACAGCTCTATGGTCCATACAGAGGAGATGAAGAACATGCAGTTTGCTAAGTCACAAAGTTATCTTTTGTCATGTGACTATACCGTTACATACCTTAACGCAATTAAGATGTTTTCATGTGTTTCTAATGATACAATTACAACACTAGCCATGTAGAGGCATTAATCGGGGAATTCATTTATAAAGGCTTTGTGTGACCGAAAAAGATGCCAAACATTCATAGGCACATTTGTAAGAGGATTTTGGGATTTATAAAGAAAAACGTATGCTGAAAACAACTCACACGTTTTGTGAACCTGACTGAAGGGGATGCGGTTTCGACAGAATGCTTGAATTGAAGGCTCCAGGAATGTTGTCGGCATTTCATTTCATTTCATGGTCACACGGCCATTGGCTCTGAAATTAAACTGTTCTTTTAAATAGAATTGTTTAAATTTGCAAACTGAATTGTATGCTGTGTTTAAATGTTCAGATATCATTAGATATTTCACTGCATATTTTTCAGCTTAATGGCCTCTGAAATTGGTGCTCTGTCACTAAGACGTACTACACAAACAAAGCATTTTCTGCCCAGTGTAAAGGCTTCTTATTCAGTTTCCCTACAGTAAATGGTAAATGGTAAATGGACTGCATTTACAGTATATAGCGCTTTTTACTACTCTTACGAGTACCAAAGCGCTTTACAATTATGCCTCACATTCACCCATCCACACTCACATTCACACACCGGTGCTAAGATAATAGTTGTGCAACTTATTGAATCTTTCCATTTTTTCAAAAACAACAGAAGGGGACATAAATGGGGGTGTCGGACCCGTAACCAGCTGAGATGAGGGAGCTGCAGCCTGCGCTGGAACCTGATACGGAGGGGTGGGATGAACCATGGCCACAACTGGTGCTGGTTCGTCCTTTGGGGTTAAAAAGACTGGGGACAGCACATTTAATTAAAGTGAATCCTTATGTCACTCTACATAAGAACATAAGTACATAAGAAATATACAAACGAGAGGAGGCCATTCGGCCCATCGAGCTCGCTTGGGGAGAACTTAACTAATAGCTCAGAGTTGTTAAAATCTTATCTAGCTCTGATTGAAAGGAACCCAAGGATTCAGCTTGCACTACGTTATCAGGAAGACTATTCCATACTCTGACTACACGCTGTGTAAAGAAGTGCTTCCTTAAATCCAGTTTGAAATGTTCTCCCGCTAATTTCCACCTATGGCCACGAGTTCTTGTATTTGAACTAATGCTGAAGTAACTATTCGGTTGAACAGCATCCAAACCTGTTAGAATCTTATAGACCTGGATCATGTCCCCCCTCAGTCTCCTTTGCTTGAGGCTGAACAGATTTAGCTCAAATAACCTTTCCTCGTATGACATTCCTCTAAGACCAGGAATCATTCTTGTGGCCCTACGCTGCACCTTTTCTAAGGCCGCTATGTCCTTTTTAAGATATGGTGACCAAACCTGTACACAATATTCTAGGTGAGGTCTCACCAAGGAATTGTATAATCTTAGCATTACCTCCCTTGACTTAAACTCCACACACCTGGAGATATACCCCAACATCCTATTGGCCTTTTTTATTGCTTCCCCGCACTGGCGAGAATGAGACATGGAAGCATCAACATACACACCAAGGTCTTTCTCATAATCAGCTACCTTTATTTCAGTAGGTCCCATAAAATACCTGTACTTTATATTTCTGCTCCCTACATGGAGTACCTTACATTTGTCTATGTTAAATTTCATCTGCCAGGTGTCAGCCCAGTCACTAATTAAATTAAGATCCCGCTGTAGCTGCTGAGCCGCTAGTTCAGTATCTGCTACAACAAAACTACATCACATACATCACAGATATCACACTTGGCAGTCAGTATTGCACATTGAGAAAAATTCTGCCATCTTATTGGATACAGGAAACGCAAGCTTTGGAGACTTATGCGCTGGTCTTGACACAAAACACAAAATACTGTACATGTATGAAGTAATTGCCAGTTTATTGGTAAAATATTTTTGTTAAAGCTTTTTAAATATTACATAATAATATAAGTGATATAAAAACCTGTGAGAATCTAAATACTATCTACAACTTCATAGAGTATGATACTCAATGCAGCCTCTGCAAATGTTTCCAGAATCTAGCCGGGGCAATTTCTTCTGATGTAGCAGCAGATCTCCATCATGATCTCCAAACTGCAGCTGACAGTGTGTGAGGAGCAGGAGAGAGATCTCTACTCAGTACCACTGTAATGAGAGACACTCACCTGTGAGCCCAGCAATGAGAAGAAACAGGAGCATCAGAGGATCCATACGTGTGTGTGTCACTGAGCCCAGATCTGAGGAAAACTGACCCTCACTTCCTTATCCTCTGGACCTTCACTGACTCTGTCGTTTCTATTCTCACACACAGCAGGCAGAGTGAAAGGGGAGTGAACACTTTAAACAGGAAGTGAGAAAACCACAAGGCTGAATATTTAGCACCAAATACTTTAGCAAGTCATTCTATTATTATTACTATATACAGCGTAAAACTTATAATAAAATGCATCATAATTTTTCTTTATGCTGCTAGGACACTAAAAGATTTACTATGCACAAGGCATATATATTTGCTTATGATGACAATAGAATTTGTAGTATTAAACAAGGGAGCCATGGTTTGAATAAAAGAGGCTCTGTGATGCACTTTGTGTGAGAGAATGGAAGGGAATAGCTGTGCAGACATCTGACATGGGATTAATGCCTACAGAAGGTCAGGATGACGATAATTATGGTATGGAGTATCTAAGGGGGTAACCCAGGTGATTACACAATCACGTACAAGAAAAATTGAGTCATTTGAAGGGAACTTTGATTACCTGTTCAGTAATGAACAAACACCAGTTTATTAGTAATAGTAATAGACAAATTTTAACTAATCATTCATCCACAGGGCGAAGCTGCAGCAATTTCACTGGGACTGGGCACTACCTGAACTGGGTTCAGTGATATCAGGTCAGCTGCCTTCCGCCATCTCCTCTTTCAATGTCCAGTGAAAGCGAGCAAAGCAGCTGTGTGCTTTGGGGAGTCAATGGAAGAATTTGTGGAGAGTTTCGAGGCACCATGTCGCAGAGAAGTGATGTGTTGAGTGGCCTTCCATGGCTGAGTTCCAGGGAGCCGGACCTTCTCGGCAACAAGAGGGAGCAGTAAGGGCAGGTTGTCTGCGTCAGTACTAGAAGCCCAGAAAGGTCTTCCTCTTCCTTGGGCTCCTCCAGTCGCTATCGCTCCATGGATCAATTAGTGGACTGTTGACGATCCACTGAAGTGTGCAGGCCAGTGGCTTGGGCCAAGGCAGGAGGCTGGGTGTTGGGGCCAAAACAGATACCAAGGACTGGGGCTCTGACCCCATCACCACTGGATCACCTGCAGGAGCAAAGGACACGAATCCCAGCACAAGGGGTGTCACAGAGTCTGGGGATCATCCTGCTTAGATTGCAGAACTATTCAACTGCTCCAGTTACTAATTTAATCCAATGTATGATATTTGTAAACATTCTTTAATAGACATTACCACCAAAATTCCTGTAGTAATTAACAGCTATTTTAGAGCGGAATTCCAAAAATGTTACGTGTTTCCACAGTTTTGGCCACTAGTGTAGACTGTGGGGCCAGTTGCAATATTGTTTCTGTACACATAGTAATTCCTGACATTCTGACTGAAAAGACAAATCAGTTACTAGCAATGTATAACAAAAGTACACTGTAGCCCTTCGTCTGATGTAAACAAGTACTGAAGAACCTAAAAATATGAAAAGGTATCATGTACTGTAGTCTTCATGGACTATGAATCTGTTGAAGGTGCAGTAAGAGAATATACTGGCACTAGACAGTGCTGTGACAGAAGATTCCACAGAAGGGCCATGGACAGTGGAGCACATTAAAGCTACATATCCTGATGTTTTCAAAGGCGATGGCTGCTTGGATGGAGAATATGAGATAGAAGTAGACAGGAGGGCAACACCAGTCAAGCTATCAGAGAGACAGGTTCTGCTTTCCATCATGTCTGCTTTAAAGGAAGAGCTGCTTCACCTAAAGAGGAGGGGAATAGTAACACCTGTGGACAAAAGCATGGAGTGGAGCAGCCTAGTCCTCACAAAGAAGCCAAACGGTGAGCTCAGCGTGTGTACAGACCCTAAACCACTGAATAAAGCACTGAAGAGGAACCATTTTCCTCTCCCTACCATTGATGACATCTTGCTAGATCTAAAGAAGCTTTTCAGTGTGTGACATCAGAAATGCCTGTTGGCTTGTCAAGCTGGAGGAAAACTTCAGCTACCCGACCACTTTCTCGCCCCCTTGTGGCAGGTACAGGCGGCTGTGCATACCTATGGGCATCAGCACTGCTCCAGAGATTTTCCAAAGATGACTGAGCCCTGGAACGGCTTGGAGGGAGGTCATGTGATTACAGACGGCATTTCGATCACAGGTGAGGGAGACACAATGGAACTGGCAGAGAAAGATCTTGACAGAAGACTGACGTAATTTATGGACAGATGTACTGAGTAAAACATCAGGCTAAATGCAAAGTAAGAGTGAGACAGACGCTGTTCCATTCATAGGATATTTACTGACAGTGGATGGACTTCAAATTGATCCAGAAAAAGGCAAAGCAATCCAGCAGATGCCCAACACATGTTAAGGGGGGCAAAGACTCCTAAAAATGGTAAATTTCTTAGCCAAGTTTTGCAGCCACCGTTCAGACCAGTGTGAGCCTCTGCGACAGCCGACCCATAAAGGCAGTTTGTGGGAGTGGACAGACATTCAGGATGCTGCATTCTCCAAAATCAGAGAGTCCATTGTGAATGCACCGGTACTGAAATATTATGATCCCAAGGAAGACTTGATTCTCCAGTGTGATGCTTCAGACACCAGTTTGGGTGCAGCTGTGATACAATGCAGAAAACCCGTGGCTTTTGGGAGCAGAGCACTCATGCAAACTTAGCAAGGATATGCTCAAATAGAAAAGGAGCTTCTAACAATAGATACTTCATTGATCAATACTGGTGACTAGAGGGGATACCTGACTTCCTAAGAGAGAATCGGATTTATCCAGGACTGGGTCATGGACAACATTAGCATCTGTTCCTGTAATGAACTCATAATCATGGAGTTTAAGGATATGGCTAGAGAGGTCCAGGAAGAATGAGCTTTGTGGGGGCGTGGGAGCATAAGCAGAAGCGAAACAGATCTTACTTCACCCAACTCAGACAGGATAGAATTAGAACATTTCTGTGCACTGCTGCCACATGGTGGACACAGAAAAGACTGCAGTCAATTCTAAAATCAGTCAGTCAGCCCAGACGTCTTTACTCTGAGTATAACCTCTTACCTGACATTAATCCATAGGAGATGCCCGTCCATCAGAGGGCTCATACACAGTTAAGGGCGGAACTACATGCTGTCAAATTATAGTGAATTTGTACATTTTCCTAGGATGTCTGCTGTTAGTCATTATAAACAGGAAGTGAAATAACAACCAACCTAAAGTAAGTGATTCTCACCTGGTGGCCCATCAGAGGATGAAGAGGAGCATCAGAGGAGCCTTTTTATGTGTCTCACTGACCTCAGATCTGTGGAGACTGACACTCACGTCCCAATTTTCCGTAACTTCACTGTTTCTCTGTCTTCTCTATGCTCACATACAGCAGTCACAGTAAAGAGGGAAGGGTCACTTTACACATCACACAGGAAGTGATGCAACAACAATGATGTTTCGTACACAATGGGGTCCCTGGTCCTCCTCAGTTATATCCAGGTTTTCATGGTTCATCATCATGAGTTTGACACTGTAATATTACTTGTCAGGGTCGGTGCCCGTCTGGCCCTGTACTCTGTGCCTTTTCCCTGTCTGATGTTGCCTTAGTCAGGCCGCCGTGTGGCTCAGTGGGCTGAGTGTGCAGCTCAGAGGCAGACATCCCTCCTTCATCAGCTTGAGGTCTGAGTTCAGTCTCACCTTCTGTGTCATATTTTGGTTTTATTTAATCTGTATCCATTCCTCACTGGAATACCAGGGTCTCTCTCTGCAGTGCTTTCCTTACAACTTTGCTATTTGCTTTTAAAGCACTCAGTGGATTAGCCCCACAATACATTTCAGATCTGCTATTTCCATATTCAACCCCCCCGGTCTTTCTCTGTAGCTGCCCCCTGACTTTGGAATAGTCTCCACATTAAGCCCTGCACTACTATTGAAGAGTATAAATCTTAAGTTAAAGATCCACCTTCTCTCTTGCTTTCCAGGTTCTCCTATGGTTTTTGTCATGAAGTTTTTAATGACACATTTCATTTAATTTTAATTAACCTCTTACTCTTTACATCTGTTACTTATTGTACTACATTTCCATAAATTTTTATTTTCTTATTTCTTATATAAGAACATACATAAGAACATAAGAACTATACAAACGAGAGGAGGCCATTCGGCCCATCGAGCTCGCTTGGGGAGAACTTAACTAATAGCTCAGAGTTGTTAAAATCTTATCTAGCTCTGATTTAAAGGAACCCAAGGATTCAGCTTGCACTACGTTATCAGGAAGACTATTCCGTACTCTGACTACATGCTGTGTAAAGAAGTGCTTCCTTAAATCCAGTTTGAAATGTTCTCCCGCTAATTTCCACCTATGGCCACGAGTTCTTGTATTTGAACTAATGCTGAAGTAACTATTCGGTTGAACAGCATCCAAACCTGTTAGAATCTTATAGACCTGGATCATGTCCCCCCTCCGTCTCCTTCAGTGTGCAAGTATGCATGCTTTCATGTAATTTTATTTATACATTTTACCATCAATATAGTACTTGCTAATCAGTTCTCTCTAGACTGGGAAGCACTTTGGATAAACTCCTGTTGTTTTTAAATGTGCTCTATAAATAAATGACTTGACTTCCTGAGGCATCAGATCCCTTGGTTTAGATGGTTGGTTTAGAGCACAGGTGTCAAACTCCAGTCCTGGAGAGCAAGAGCCCTGCACATTTTTGGGTTTCCCCTCATTTAACACACCTGATTCAACTCCATGTGCTAATTACCACACAGCTCTTGAGCTGAATCATTTGTAGTGGAACAGGGAAAGAACTAAGCTATACAACCTCCAGGACTGGAGTCCGACACCCCTGGTTTAGACGGTGTGTTTAGTTTAGACGGTGTGGTCTGCTGGGGCAGCAGCATCTCTGCTGGGGACAGGAAGAGACTAAACAGGCTGATCCGGAGGGCCAGCTCTGTTCTAGGATGCCCTCTGGACCCAGTGGAGGGTGTGAGTGACAGGAGAATGGTGGCTAAGCTGCCATCCCTGTTGGATAACATCTATCACCCCATGCAGGAGACTCTGACAGCACTGAGCAGCTCCTTTAGTGGCCGGCTGCTGCATCCACGATGTGGGAAGGAGAGATTCAGAAGGTCTTTCCTTCCAACTGCTGTCAGACTCTATAACAAAGTCCTTGCAGCTGACCACACACACACACACACATAGACTAACAAAACACACACATCCAATACACCATGGGGTTTTCTTATGTGCAATATTTCTTTGAGTGCAATTCCACAGTGTCGTACATATATTTATGTTTATATTTTTATATCCACTCTGTACATATATAGATTTTATTCTATTGTTTTTCATTTTTGCTGCTTTATTCTTGTACTGTCCACTTTCTCCCGTGACAATGCAAATTTCCCACTTGTGGGACTAATAAAGGATATCTTATCTTATCTTATCTTATCTTATCTTATCTTATCTTATCTTATCTTATCTTATCTTATCTTATCTTATCTTATCTTATCTTATCTTATCTTATCTTATCTTAGCTCCTGTGTGTGACTGCCCTCTAGTGGATAAACAAAATTCAGCTACATAAGTCAATATTACAGTTTTTTCCAATCATTTTCACACTTGTCTCAATACCATGACTTTTTCCAAACACTTCACACTGTAAACTTTCGGTGCAAAATGCACTAAAACCACCAGAACACTTCACACTTCACCCAAAAGTGACACATGCTGCCAAACCTATAGCACATGCACTCTCTCACAAGACGACTTTGTCACACAAAGTACAATGCATGAAAAAACACAAACAACTTGAAGCGCTGCAAAATGTCTAGTGTTATCTTACAGTAAACATCATAATACAAACAAATAATACAGTAAATAAATTCAGCTGCGCGATACACTGGAAAAGAAAAATACATTACAACCACCTACTGAAAGTACATTACATTCAATACAAAAGAAAAAAAAACAAAACAAAAATCGCCAAATAGCAAAGTCTCACTGTATACAGTTGCGTATACTGTTGTCCTGGACTAATTCATTCGGTCCCTTGCATTTGGCCATAAATTTTCATCGACATCACAATATTTTCTCTTGCAATACACCACGGAAAAAAATCTCTTTCAGTGCCTTATCCAGCTCTGGATGTCCTCCACATGGATGTCCACACACCCAGCAGCCATTGCATCTAAAAGCGACATCTGATCATGTGGCCGATGGTCATATACCTTCCATCCCCATGCAGAAAAAAATCCTTCAATCGGGTTGAGAAATGGAGAGTATGGTGGCAAGAATAATGACATCATCCAGGGATGGGCTATAAACCACTCTGTGACTTGGTGGGAGTGATGAAAGGCCACATTGTCCCACACAATCACAAATACTGGTAAATTCTTCCTCTCCCTCCTGTGGGAGGTAAATGCTAAATCCTACAGTAGTGGGTTACAGTAAAGACAAACGTGCATCGATGCGTCAGTTTTTTCCTGGAGACTTTTCTCAAATCACACCGCTACAGTAATATACACATCAATCAAATGCCTTCAGTCAGAATGCTCTAAATAGTGTATAGTATTTGTTGCTTTGTCTGAAAATCCTGACAATTGATGCCTCTGTGGATCTAGGCAGGTGGGGTTGAACTCTTAGTCCCGCTTTCCTCAGGGACAGACCATGATTTCCAACATGGTCAAATACTGTGGCTCTGATTTCATCAGTAGCCATGGTTCTTCCTCTTCCTCTCCGTTGATGTCTTCTTGCTCTTTCTCTGCCTCTTGCTGCATCCATTGTTAACTGGCTAAAGAAAAATGGCAATGGAAAATGCGGATCCAAAGATTTGTACATATGGCAAATTGGCACTAACCACACAAATTCCTAGATAGATGCTTAGCTGAAATTACAGGCAGGTATGTGCTTTCATTCAGCTTTCCAGCTTCAAGCATTGTAAAGTGCTTGGTGGTGATCTAGGGGGATGGTGGTGGTCTAGTAGTTAGGGATCTGGCTGGGCTCCCATTCGGAACACCGGAAGCTTGTGAGTTCACTCCCAGGGGATGCCACCATTGTGCCCCTGAGCAAAGGCCCTTGACCCCAACTTGCTCCAGAAGGACTGTCCCTGTAGATACAGTACTTCACTGTAAGTCGCTTTGGAAAAAAGTACCTGCTAAATGAATAAATGTAAATGTTTTACTGTAATATATGTGTTGCCATACCCACTATTTATGCACAGAATACATTGTGTTGCGATGCAAAAAGGAAAGAGACACTCTATGACCTCATTTGTATAAATGGTAACAAAGCAGCAAACAAAAACAAAATTATAAAATTTCTGCTAAAGGCATAATTATTTGTGTTAGTGCAAGTGCATAGTGTCCTTTGTCTGTCAAAATGGAGCATATTTCAATTTACAGTGCAATAAAATTTAATTTAAATTGACTGAAAATTAACTGTTTTGAACATATTATCTAAACGTCTGAAAAATCGGCTGTAGTTGTACAAAGTTTTGCTGGTGGCAAACACTGACTGAGAGAAGTATTCATAAAATTTGGGGGAAGTGGTGATTGAATGCATATTGTGTCAAGGCAATGCAAAAGCATACATAGTTTAGCTCACATAGTCCAATTTTACGGTGCATGTTTTAAGTGTTTGGAAAAAGTGGACATGGTATTGAGACACGAGTCAAAATGATTGGAAAAAAGTGTAATACATTTAACCCAAGTGTGTTTTATGGCTTCACTGTGAGGCTTGACTGTTTTTTCCTCCTCAATGATTAGTTTAATCTAGCTGGTGAAGCTGAAGGCAGAGAGGGAAATTAGTTTAGTCATGACTTCAGAAGTTACCCTGACAAGCGATTCTGTACAATCAGGGATGGAGCTGCTGGTTGGGCTGGTCATCGCCTGCTTTTTCTGACTGATGTAGGTCTGAATGTAAAGTTTCAAACTGCATGCTTAATATGTATTAATCTGTTTTATAATGTTCACACAAAAAGAGCTTTTAATGTGTGTTGCACCTTACATCTCCTACTGTACAATGTAGTTCATCTAAAGTTCATCTAAATCACCTATTACTCACTGTAATCCTTTCTATACCCACCTCTGTATGACTTCACAGAGCATCACTGCCAACAAAATAAGAGGGTTACAGTTAAAGTAGGTGAAAAAATTTCATGTAAAATTTGCCAATCCAGGTTTTCAGCACCATGGACAGCAGCCTACTGTTGCTTAAAGGGCATTATTATGCTCACTTTCAGTTTATAATTTTATATCTATGATCAACTAGAATAGAGTATGCATGCTTCAGTGTTCGAAAAGCACATATTGTTTTCTCATAATGCACATGTCTATTCACCCTCTGTCTAATCCCACCCCCAATGAGTCCAGTGTGGTTTGATTGGTCGGTTTACCCTTCATTCCCCTGTCATTCAGTCTGCAGACAGATCCTTGCAGGTAGGCAGACAATAAGGATTGTGTTATGAGGTGACCTCATCATGTCACGGAAGTAAGGGCTGGAATTCCAATGAGGTGTTTTAGGCAGATGAGAGATGAGTGGTTTCTGTGCTGAGAGTTACTCCCTTTGCTATGTACTTTGCATCTAAAGACTTTGCAGACCGTTTACATGCAGTTGAAGCCATGTAACACACTAATAGAAAGGGAAAAGCATAATAGGTCCCATTTACTGAGTGTTATAGCAATATGCAATATATTATTTTATATATAAATTCCTTTTGACGTTGACCAGAAGGTATGTGATACCCCCCCCCCCCCCCCCTTATCAGATAAGTAAGAGCTGCTGTCAGCTGAGACAAGCTGGTGTGATTCATTTCAATTCAATATTACTTGTGTCGCGCATTTTCACAACATTACATTGTCTCAAAGCACTTTACCTTATCCCTGCCCAAAACCCACAGAGAGCAAACCAGTGGCAAGGAAAAACTCCCTAGAAGGAAGAAACCTTGGGAGGAACCAGAATGAAAGGGGAAGCCCATCCTGCAAGTGCTGGCAGAGGAAGTGATATGAGCAAAATGGCAAAGTTCCAGTTCACACTGTCCATATTTTAAGATTAAAATGAGTAAAAAGTGGGCGGTCCTGATTTCGTGTCCTACATCACACTCCAAGCACTGGCTGTACAGGTTCCCAGGAGACAATCCAACACTGCAGATAAACCTCCCTGTTTAACTGACTGCCATGGTATGACTACACAGATTGAGCAGGGCCGCATGAGAAAGGTCTCACTGCAGTTAGCGTAACCATTTATTTTACAACTCATCTCGTCTCATTCTGCTTCATAAAGGTCACACCCCACTCCCAACTTCCTCTGACGCAAGGAGATTCATGCACAAATGGCTACAGCATAAACTGAAACAATAATGATATATAAAAAGGCATTTCATAAAAACACAGCATAACAAACTACATGTCACTGCAGGACTTTAGAGAATAGCTACTCCAATAATTGCGTAGTGATATTGAAGAAGAACATGTCATCGACTATGCCCACTAATCATGGCAGCCTTAATGCATATATCAATAAAAGTTTTTAAAATTTTAATACGTATTGTCTCTGTTTACGTGATAACGAAGACCTAAATATATATTTGCTTTAAATATGTGACTCATGTTAGAGAAAATATAAGTAAACCATGAGGACAGAAAAGTAACAGGAATGACCGACATATAGTGCCAAACAGATAAGGTGCAAAGACTGTACTCATAGTACAGACAAAGTAAACGTAGGGCACTATGTAGGGTAGGTTGTAAATTTGTTTGCACTTTGCAGCTTACCTTGCGTTGACTCTTTGTAGTACGGTCCCCACGACGGTGGTGGAAATAAAAGGGGCTGGTTATCAGGGGGCATGGATTTTGTGGCAGTTTCTATATTGGCGTTGCTGGTGGAGGGAGCTGCATTTCTGGGTTTGGATTCTGCAATGGCTTGAATGTCCTGTGTATTAAGGTGAACACGCGGACGGTTACATCGTCCACACAGCATAGAATTAATAAGACTTGTTCACTGTCGTCCTGTTACTGTAATATTCTGGGAAGTTGTGATTGTTCAACTCCACTGCGCACAGTTAGGAGCAACTCCACCTAGCAGACATACGTACGAGGTGATTGAGGTATGGAATGATTCTGTCCCTGTATGGACTAATCATCCCCAAATTCTATTGTGTCCATGATTCACCCATATCATTGTGCCAAGGTTGAGCAGCACAACATGTTTTTCCAAGCCTCAGATCACAAGATCCACAGATAGTGAGGATAGCTGAGAAGATCATTAGAGTCTCTCTCCCCTCCGTCATGGACATTCACATAACACGCTCCATCCACAAAGCCACCAACATTGTGGATGACCCCACCCACCCCTCACATTATCTTTTCACACTCCTAGCGTCTGGAAAAGCATTCAGGCCTTCAACCCAGACTCAGAAACATGGCATCAGACTACTGAACTCTCAGGGACTGATCTGATACCACACACAACACACACACACACACACACACACACACATGTTTGTAATTATATATTTGTGGGGACTCTCCATTCATTTCCATGGAGAAAACTGTAATCCCAACATGACATACCACACACACACACACACAGAGAGAGAGAGAGAGAGAGAGAGAGAGAGAGATTAGGTATCTGAATATTTGTGTGGATTCTCCATTCATTTGTATGGGCATAACCCCAATCCTAACTATGGCAACCTTAATCCTTAATCCCTACAGTAGTAACCAAGAAGTAACAGTAAGTAAGCAAACAAAATACAAAACTTTGACAATTCCTTTGATTGCATTCACAGAATTCTATAAAATTGAGTTTTTTCATTTGGGCACCAAAAACATGTCCTTACAAAGTCAAAATAACATGTTTTTATAACACTGTGGGGACATTTGGTCCTCACAACATAATATATACATTACCATCCACCCAAACACACATACACAGACTGGCTTACCTATATCCTCTATAGATTCCTGAATGAAATATCTGCAAAGCAGTTATTATGGCATGGCCTTAGGTTTGAACATGCAGTTTTTAAGGACACTGCACTAATTCTAAAGGAAACACTGCACTAATTGTAAAATGGTTTTAAATGAACTTTATTTAACATAAAATAAAATAGAAATCAAACCAAAATTTTGTCTCTCAAAAAACTTGTATATGACATATCTTCGAAATTAAAAACACCAGGATACTGAATTTGAATAACAAGAACTATAGTCTTCTTTCTCAAAAGCGTAAACAACTATCTTAAGACCTACTAGTTCCTGAATTATAGATGTTGCCTATGAAATTCGTTGAGAGTTGACGTCGCCCTACCAATGTTGCTAAAATGCTAATTGCGTCAACCAGCTATGGAAATACAGCGGCGGTACACCCCCAATACAGCGGTATTACGCATTACCGTAATGCTGCCTAGCAAAAACATAATGTCATAAGAAAATTACAGACAGACTTTATAGACAGAGCTGCGTGGTTACTTATTGACAAGTAGATACATGATTTGGGGGCTTGAAAGGCGGATAGATATCCAATCACGCCCAGCTACAGTAAGCACAACCTAAAGAGACTACTTCTGATTGGACCAGCTTCAAATTCGTCCCTCCCTGACAATTCATTCTGTTTTCATTCGTTGAACATAATGTCAGTACATATCTTCATACTTTTCGACCAATGAAATATCTCGGTGGTTTCCATAGAAACAAAATCATTGCAGGTTAAACACAAACATTCTGACAGAGAGATGGCGCAGAGGTGAGCAGCATCTCTTTGTATGTTTCTTGCTATTTCTTCAAATTATGTTTTGTTAGCATATTCAATTTTATATTTGATTTTATGTCCTACATGCAAATATTGCGGCACAATATCGTTGAAATATATTTATAATTAGTAATTTAAACTGTAGATGCTGTGGCCATTATTATTACAGTTTTTTCCAGTCGCTAACAAGCGTTTGTCCAAACAGTTGTCACATTTTCAAAACTCTAAACACAATTAGCACAGCATCGGTCTTTTGTGGCCATACCATTCACACATTTCATGTCGTTTTCACCCAATATGCAGTCAGTGAACACATATCTACAATGCTTACATTTTCTTAACAGACAAGCTATACCTCCCAACAAAATTATGGATCGTTTTTGTCTTATTTACAAATGTTAATACACAACATACAACAATAAAAACAACAATATTCCAAACCTTACCTACAGTATAAAACCTCTACTTCTGCAATAATATCAGCTCAAAAACAACACATCAGCTCAAAAATAAGCTGACAATTAACAAACAATTCAATAATTGACATTCGCAATATCAATAGCATCAGCCTCACAACTATTACTCGGACATTGTCCAAACACAGAGTACGGATGCTCTACACTGTTCCCTTTGAAAGGAACAATGACAGAGTCAAGGAGCTCCGGCGACAATATGTCCAGGTAGTATAGTGTATATTCAATGTCTAGTTCTACAGTAAGCTTACTGTAAGCTATAAGTATACATATAGGTAACCTATACGTAATAGGTTACAGTACAGTATATGGTGACATGAATTTGCATAAACTTTGTTTCAGAGAGTTATGGAGGTGGAGGCCAATCAGGCCCCTCACAAATTCATCTACATAGATGAGGCAGGATTCAATCTGGCCAAAAGGCGTCGGCGAGGACGAAATATTTTAGGAAATAGGGCCACAGTTGAAGTGCCAGGACAGAGAGGGGCAAACATCACAATATGTGCAGCAATTGCAAATACTAGATTGGTCCTTCATAGATCTCAGGTTGGACCCTACAATACCGAGCGCCTCCTTGCCTTTTTGAATGATCTTCACCAGCACCTGGTTCCAGACCAGGATCAAGAGGGAGAGCACATGAGGACCTTTGTCATCACCTGGGACAATGTGGCTTTCCATCACTCTCAAGCAATCACAACATGGTTTGAAGTCCACCCAAGACTGGTCGGTCTCTTCCTTCCACCCTATTCACCTTTCCTCCATCCCATAGAGGAGTTATTTTCTGCATGGAGGTGAAAGGTTTATGACCATCAGTCACATGACCAGATGTCACTCCTTGATGCCATGGATGCTGGCTGCAGGGACATCGCAGTTGAAGACTGCCAAGGGTGGATCCGTCATACCAAGCGGTTTTATCCCAGGTGTATCGCCTTGGATGACATCAGATGCGATGTTGACGAAAACATGTGGCCTAACCCTGAAGATTGCTGAGATTAGATAATTTTGTGGGGGTTTTTTTCCAGTCTTTTTTTTTTTCCAGTCTTTCCCCCTTTCATCTGAGCTTTTTTGTTGCTGTTTTTTGTGTGTTCGCTCAGTGTATTTTGTGTGTTTGCTCTTGTATGTTTCATGAATATTTTGTTCACTGTAAGCAATACAGTAAAACTTGTATACAGTAAAGGAAAAAAAAAACTGATTTGCTTTTTCCTGGAATGATTTAGAATGTGAACATTAGATGTGGACATACAGTTCCCAACCAAAAAATATAGTGTAAAAACGGTGGATTGCATGTCTTGCATACAGTTACCAGTAAAAATGAAACAGAGTCTATGTAGTTTTTGTAATGCCAAAGATTGCCAGTATTTTGAAACCTGGTGCACTTTGATTGACTGCATGTACCTTGTGAACTGAAAACATGCGTTATTGTTTGACAGAATAATTTCATTTTGAGTCAGATTTCCAGTGTTTTGGTAAAGTTAGTGTGTGCAGAGAAAGGTGTATTGTATTTTGAAATGAAGTGCTAGTATATGTTTAACAAAATGTGTTTTTGAGAGGAAAATTAGCCATTTGGCCAATTGTGTTTTGTAGGTGTGTGTCTGTGTTAAGTGTTTGGAAAAAGTATCTGAAGTATAGGTAAGCACTTGTTAGCAATTGAAAAAAACTGTAATATGATTGTTTATATTTAAATGGTAAGAGAAAATATTTGTGTTAAACTTAAGAACAATAAGACTTATGGTTGATATGATTGGTTATACTCATCCAGCCTGTGATAATGCATTTCATCTTCAGATGTTATTCTGCAAAGATCGCCTATACGTTTACTTTTTAAATGTCCCATGTTCTTGAAGTAAGATTAACCTTTTGCTAGGTTCGGTACCATGGCGATGTTATAGCGTATCGAAGCAGCGTCATAATTTCACAAGCTTTACTGTATTGCAGGGGCGCCGTAAGGGGGAGGAAAGCTAGGACGATTCCAAGGGCCCCTGAGTGACAGGGCCCCTAAAAATTAGGAAAATTACTGGATTGGTTTGGACTGGAGGGCCTAATATGATATGCTTTCATGGGGCCCAAAATCTCTAGCAACGCCCCTGCTGTATTGTGAAGCAGTTTTAGCAATTCAGCCGTTACTGCCGGAGTAGCCTCGACGCCACGAGCAGCTAATGAAGGCTCCATCTCTTTCCATAGGCATTCTTGATGAATAGCATTTAGGAATGAAGTTGAAATAATACAGTGCAGATTTGGCTTTGCGAGTATCACATATGGCTAGTTAATTATATGTCTTGTTTATTCACCAGAATGAGAATTGCGAGAGCTGTTTCCTGGACCAACGACCAGCACTGGGGAGCCTGGGACCTGTGGGACGAGGTGATTGACTGGCGAGATAAGGAAGGTTTGGAGGAGTACTCACCAGCAACACCCCCACTGTCCAGGCTGGGGAGGTTATGGGAGCACTGGGAGGTGTGACTGACTGGTGTAAGGGAGGGGAGGGTGTGAGCATGAAAGGCTCTGAGACTCTTCATAACAATTATGGCCTGACATCTGAAGAGTGGGAAATTTATAAGACGTACTACCTTCAGAAAAAGAAGAAGGTCAGGAAGAATAGGAGCACTCAGGGGATAGGTGAGGTAAAGGGTGCAATTAGTGGGGAAAAGGTGGAGGTGGCAGAGAGGGAGAAACATGTGGGGGTGACCTCCAGTGTACAGGTGGAGGCCGCAGACCTGAATGTAGGCATTAATAAAATGCAAAATGGAAGCAAGGAGAAGCAAGGTGAGGTGGGGGTGAATGTAAAGGTGGTTAAGGGGGGGGAAATTTACCTGAAGGCAGAGGATATGAAAGGAAATGTGAAGGTGGAGGCTGTGCAAGTCCAAGTGTGTGAGTTTGGGCTTGCAGAAGTAAAATCTGGGGATGTAAATGTTGAGATTGTGGGGGTAGAAGTAGGGGAGGTAATTATTGAGGGTGCGGACATGGTGAGTGATGTAACCATGTTGGAAATAATAGTAAGTGATGTACTAGTTGAGATTATAAATAGAGAAGGAGGTCAGGAGGAAACTGGCGGTGTAGAGATAGATGTGGGTCAGGTAGAGATAGAAGAAGTAGAAGTGGTGGGAAATTAATATTAAAGTTGAGCTTGTACAGCTCTTTATATAGAGAAGAGCTAAAATATGAAGAAGATGAAGTTGTGGTTCTGCTGCTGCTGTTTGGGGAACATAAAATAATTGAAAGAGTATCAAAGATAATGAATTAAGTGTGATAAATTTTGAGATGTATATGTGGAATGTTTCATAATAATGTTTAACGTTTATTAAGAGAATAATGTATATTTCTAAGTAGATTTGTAAACTGCTCTTTAAAGTATTATTTTTCATAATTCCAGAATTACTAAAATCCCCAGGTAAGTTAATTTGATTTCATTGTTTAAACTGCACACACATAAAGATGATTAGCCCTGTTATGTATTTGTGTTTTATTTATTGTTTATTTATTAAGCACCGTATCCCTCATTAAGGGCATGTTGTACAGGTCACCTGTGTTCCCATAAACTTTAACTTGTCTTGCAGTCTTGTTCCCCCCACACCCTCTGCTTGTTCCCTTCCTCTGTTTCTGTCTTCACTCCAGGTCCAAGACGTCTCCAGCCCACTGTCCTTGGGAAAAGCCACCATCCGTGGCCACTGCTCCGGCTTCTCTGGGCCCTCCTGCCCTGCAGTCCCCTTCAGCTGTCCACCCTGTGTTGGTCTGTGTGTCAGTTGTGCCCTGCGTTCCCTGTCTTTTCTGGTTTCTTGCCCGTGTTTGGTTCCTGTTAGTGTTTGGTTCCATATAGTTCCTTGCTCCGCTTCTGTCCTCTGTATGGTTAATGGCCTGTCTTGTCTTCCCCAGCTCCTGTAACCCACACGAAATGTTTCTTGTCCCGTGTTATCACTCGTCTGTGGACCTGTCCTGGTGTGTGATGTACGTTCTATCATCCTGGTTGTCCCTAGTCTGGCCCCAGTTCTCCTAGTGGTGTCCCGTCTTGCCCCCAGAGTGCCCTGTCCTGGTGTTGCCCCTGCCTACCCTTGTCTGTCTCGTCCCCTAGTGGTGTTCGGTGTCTGCGCCCTTGTCCCGCAGCAGTGCCCATCTGGTGTCTTGTCCTGCCCTCTTCCACTCTGTCTCCCATCTTAGTGTACGTATAGCCTGCTGTCTTCCCCGCTGTCCCATCTGCTCCCTCACATGCCCTGTAAAAAGTGTCCTTCAGTCCTGCGATCCTCAGTGCAGTCATTGATGTTGCTGCCTGCATGTGCTCCCCAGTGTGTCCTGTGTCTAGTGTTCTTGCCTGATCCTCCCTACCCTGTTTGGACCCCTTGTGGTCTGTTTCCTTTGCCCTTCCTGTAGTGTAGTTTTCTTTAATAAAGCCCCTTTTGGTTTTCCTCCATGCCTGTCTTCGCCTCTGTCCTTGCCCTCGACGTGACACCATTACAGTGTGACCAGGTAAATGCTGCTGAAGGCTTACCTCAGTTTATCATTATTCCCTTCGTCTTGAAAGAGAACAGCAGCAAAAAGTGGGAAAATGATTAAAAAGTAAAGAACACTTCTTTTTAAGGTCAAGTCATTTTTGGAACTGAAATTAGAATAATGAAATATATTCAACAGAATGGTTGTCCATCCATCCATCTTCTGAAACCACTTAATCCCAACCAGGGTCATAGGGAGCCTATCCCAGGAACAATGAGCACAGACAGGGACCAACCCTGGGCAGTCGCCCACACACTACAGGGCCAATTTAGACTAATCAATTAACCTATCCTGCACATTTTTTGACCGTGAGAGGAAATTGGAGCCCCCAGTGAAAACCCACACAAACAGCGTGCAAACTCTACACAGATAGGACCCAGGATCAAACCCAGGACCTGCTTGCTGTGAGGCAGCAGCACGAACCACTGCACCACCCTGTTGAAATGGTCGTTTGTAAAATAATACATTCAGGTTCTGTTATTGTAGATCTGGAACGTGGTGTTAAAATGTAGTGGTGAACTTAAGACTCCCCATTCAGTATCGCTGTTTTCCTAATGATAGACACAACAATTAATATTAAATATTTTATATAAGGACTGCAGGGCATCGTCCAAGCAGCAGAGAAGCTCATTGGCTGCAGCCTCAACCTCAGTGATTCACTACCTGCCCCAAGAACATAAAGGCGACCTGGCGAGATCATCGCCGACCCCTCCCACCTCGGCCATAAACTCTTCCAAATTCTGGGCACTTCAATCTATATTTGAATTTATTTTATTATTACATATTTTTTTGCTTCTTTAAAACTAATCCTCTGCTTATTCCCTTAAGACTTTGTTTTAATATTTATTAGGATAGAATATATCATGTCAAATTCAGTGTATACAGGCCTACTTGGCTCATAAGAATGATTGACTGAAGTCAACTTCCAAAAATTATAGTGAATTGCATTATTTGCTTTAGGTTTAAAAAAGTTTAGCTTTTTTAACATTTTGTAACTTTTGTTGAAAAAGACATACTTTCCATATACATATACTCATATTTTCTGTGTCTGTGTCGGAGAGAGTGATCAGCCCCCCCCCCCGGCCGCTGGCCCACAGAGTATGAGACACGCGCTGTTTTACTTGCAAGGGTGCACACCGCAGTGTAGCTACAAGGGTGTGGCACCATGAGAGGGTTTATTTATACTTTAAGGTGATCAGGTTACATTGTGGGTGTGAACAACATTTCGAGTGGGATAGAATGGGATGTGGAAGTGGGAGTGGAAATAGGAACAACAGAACGTACAGCAGAGGTGGGCTCGTCTGCTGCACGTGATAGAAAATTACTGTTAAGCACTTACACAGTTGCCATATAAAACAAGCTATACATTCATAAGAATACACATGAGTGATAATATATACACAATCTCAACCCAACAGTCTGCCTTCACCGGACGTGAATTTTCGTTTTACAAGATGATTAGGGAACACTTATTATAAAAGAAGTGTTGTCTGATTGGCCAGTGAACGTGAAAAACATCCCCGGACACGTCCTCTTTTTCATCTCACCAAATATGGTACCCTAACCATACCATTATCCTTCGTCCACCAAACTTTACAGGTGACACAATGCAATCAGGCAGGTAACGTTCTCATGGCATCTGCCAAACCCAGACTTGTCCATCTGACTGCCAGACAGAGAAGCACGATTTGGTCACTCCGCAGAACACATTTCCACTGCTCCAGAGGCCAGTGGTGGTGTGCTTTACGCCACACCATCCGATGCTTGGCATTGTGTCTGGTGATGTGAAGCTTGCATGGCCATGGAAGCCCATTCCAAGAATCTCCCAGTACACAGTTTTTGTGCAGGAGTTAATGCCAGAGAAAGTTATTGAGTCGACAAACCATTAGCAATTTGTATGCACTATGCACCTTAGCACTCTGTTACTTCACGTGGCCTGACACTTTGTCGCTGGGATTCTGTTCCTAAACACTTTCACTTTGCAATAATACCACGTACAGTTGGCTGTGGAATATATAGCAGGAAAGGAATTTCACAAACTGACATGTTACAAAGATGGTATCCAATGACAATACCAGGCTAGAATTCACTGAGATCTTCAGAACGACCCATTCTTTTACAAATGATTGTAAACCCAACTGCATGGCTAGGTGCTTGATTTTATACACTTTTGGCAATGGGTCTGAATGAAACACCTGAAGCCTTATATCATGCTCAGGCATTATATAAGGCAACCGGGCCAAGTGTGAGTACACCCTAATACTGACCATTTGCCAGGCTGAGCTCTACCGGGGAGGGTCCTGGTGCAGCTACTGGAAGAGGTGGTGCAACTCTACTCACCTCAGCCACCTGACAGACAACCTCAGTGCCTCAATACCTACACTGGAAGAGTAGTGTGCAAGGGAACAGCAGGCCATGAGATACAGACACCATCACGAAGGGCTACAGAGCCAAAGACTCCACTCACTCACAGAGACAGTCGCTTGTGATGTAACCCAGGGGTTCTTGACGAAGCATTTGTGTTAATTGTGATTATAGCATTATGTGATGTTTCCTCTGTTTATGTTAAAGTTCAGTGGTCAGTTTAACAGATAAACCACACACAGTTCCTTAATAACTATATTTTATTCTTCAAAACAAATATAAAAATAATTATGCAATAAAAAGTATTCTGTGAGCTTGCTGGAAAACAGTTTGGCTACACATTAGTTCACATCAAAGTATATGATGCTTCTGTAATCAGTTATGGCCAACAAGCAACATCTTATGCATGATTTAAAGTGGTCAAAACAGCAAACTGGGATGTGTTGATGCTGGGTGATACTGGTAATTTAATCAGTCTCATATCCCACCAAATCCCATCAGATAAGTAGTTCAACAATGAACATAAATATACCTGAAGGCTGTGGGGCTTCTTTGGATAGTATGCTGGCTTCTGTCCTACCCAAATGAACACAAAACAGCGATTGGTTTAATAAAAAAGCATTTATTTGCTTAACAGAAACTGCAACAAACAATGGATAATCTTGATGGGGGTGTGAAGCAGGTAGGAAATGGCAGATGTGATACGCGAGTATGTGAAGTACGTGATGTGTGTGAGTGTGTGGCGTACGTGTGCACATGCCCGTGGCAGAGTCCGTGTGCGTGGAAGGACGGCACTGATAAACAGAAACGCACAGTGGAATGCAGCGGGGAATTTAAATCCATGCAGGTATTCCACTAATCTGTAGAATTTATGGAATAAAGAAATATATGTAGTTACCAATGTAAAACAGACATGCATACATACAGTACAGGAACTATACATAACAATGTAAACTATAGATATGGGTATGGAATCGGAATGTGCAGTGCAAAGTGGCTGCTGCTTATCAGTCCAGAAAACTTACATAACCTATACATGACAATATACATGCATATGAGGACCGTAGGGAAGAAGAAACTGCAGCATGAAGTGACTGGTGCTTATCAGTCCAGTATAAAAAGCAGGTGCAACTGCATGTAAGGTGCAGAGTGCAGTGAGCTGGGTGACCATTACCATAGTGCCTGGGGTGGGGGCACAGCTGGCAGAGGGTGGCAGTAGTTGATCCTTCTGTTGGCCTGGGGGTACAGACTGTTCCGGAGTCGGGATGTTCTGGTATTAACACTCCAGTACCATAGGTGGAAATTAGCGGGAGAACATTTCAAACTGGATTTAAGGAAGCACTTCTTTACACAGCGTGTAGTCAGAGTATGGAATAGTCTTCCTGATAACGTAGTGCAAGCTGAATCCTTGGGTTCCTTTAAATCAGAGCTAGATAAGATTTTAACAACTCTGAGCTATTAGTTAAGTTCTCCCCAAGCGAGCTCGATGGGCCGAATGGCCTCCTCTCGTTTGTATAGTTCTTATGTTCTTATGTTATCTGCCTGGTGTCATGAGACTGACGATGTGTTGGGTGAGGGGTAGGCAGTGTAGACTACAGACAGTGTAGGCTTTGGTGAGCCTCCTTAACCAGCCACTCCATGGTCTTTAACCAGTTTAGATCCTAAAACCAGTTGAAACAAGCAAAGCACATAGGCACAGAAACACAAAGTAAGATGACTGAACAAAGCCAAGGCGGAGAGGGAGGGAGCAAGATGCATAGGAAGCCTCACACTGCGTTGCTTGATATGATGAAGGGCAGCCCTGCCCCCTGCTGGTGGGATGGCAACAGCTGTTCAGTGCTTTAATTAAGCTCTGCATCATTTTCATTCCAGTGCTGGAAATGCTAGGAAACATGGATGGGTGATATGTAGCTTAATTAATTAAAGTAAGTTCATTCATGTCAAAAGTAAGAAAGCTGAATTTTACACCACTGCATATAGTTAATTAAGTTTAACCTTTTGCATGACTGGATAGGCCAGCTTTACAAATACCAAACTAAACTTCACTAAGATGATTTCGGTCCAACTCGCAATATGCAAGGCTCATTTCAGCAGCATAGACACATGGTTCGAATTACGGGGGGAACTGGGGGGTACAGTAACCCCCGCCAAGACCCAGACTCCCCCAAAGAGACAAAAATAGCAGTTTGGGGGGTCTTAAAACTTTTCTTTTGCTGTAAAGAAAAAAACAAAAGCTAACTTCACCTTGTAGGAAAATTTCTATGTAAAACAATTTCAGACACCGCTAATGTGGACCGTACCATTTTAACCACCTCGGCGCTAGAAACTGCTTAGCCAGTCGGTTGTGCCAGAATTGTGGGAACCCTGATCCAGGATGCACCGGACCCGCGCAGCGCGCCCTGAAGACGCTCCTGCCACTCACCGGCCGTCAAGAGCTCCCTGCTCGTCAGTGAGGAGAATCCGCAGCGGGCGGGGGCTGCTCTGTTGGAGCGGGAGGAGACGTGCTGCAGCTGGGAGGCCCGGCTGGCTGCAGAGCGCCGCGGACTTGACAAGCAGCAGGAGCGGGACCATCGTGACCGTGAGCGGCTGCTGAAACCTGCGGAGGAGCAGGAGCTGGAGCAGCTCAGCGGTGAGTTGACCAACTGGGAGAAGTAGCGCGACCGCCAGGGGTGGCTAGCCGAGGCAGCGGAGGCGGCATTACGGGGCTAGGAGGAGGCCGCACTGCCGGAAGTCTCCAGCAGCCCCATGCGCTGTGTGTCCCCGGAGAAGGGAGCCTGGCTGTGGGAGTCGCTGGGCATGGTCACCCCTGGAAGCTGTGCTGGGAAGAAGGTCCAGCGCCGGTGTTCTGGGCAATTCAGTTTCCCCTGTCGCGCGCTGATTAGTACACGGATTCGCTGTTGTTTTCATGCGGGTGAGGGTAAAATGCGGATTCCGCCGGATTCCGCCGAACGTAAACAAAAGGAGGAGCTCAGCATTGCGGTGCAACTGCGCAGTCAGTACAATACGGATGTCCGAAATCGTATTGTTCTTAATGTTAACATTAATTTCATTGTTAATTTGTTAAACATGTGAAAATGTTCTATATATTATCTGTTGAGCGTTCTCTGGTCGAGGATAATCTGCATTTTTCCCCTCTCTTGTCCCGTCAGACAGATGTGGATGTCCATGGCTACCAACGTCACTGTTCATGGATGCCTGTTCCTGACGAATAAAATAAATCATAGTAAATAAATATGTCTTTCACCAAACATGTCAGTATTTTATTGTAATTCTGTATTTCTGTAGATCTCACATCCAAGCACTATTGAACTGTTTTGGTGTTATCTGATTAAATTTTCTCATATAAGTACAGCTATACTGTACAGCTTGAAAGCACTCCTGTGAAATATCTACCTAGAAACGTGGTTGCCACTCTACAAGCCATTTTATCAGAATTAATACACGAAATAAATAAAATAAAAAGGATATTACAATTAAAGCATCTGTTATATTGAAACATGGAAGTGGCACGTAGAAATCCTGCCCTGGGACATGTGATATATTGCCGGAAAGCTGGCAATTTGTACTATATACGAAAATGCATGGAAGTTCCCAGGGCAGGATTTCTAAATGTGCACTTCGCCCTGTACACTGTAACAATGGGGAAGCTGCCATAAATAATCTTCAACTAAAAGTCCACGGAAGTGGCACGTAGAAATCCTGCCCTGAGACATGTGATATATTGCCAGAAAGCTGGCAATTTGTACTATACGAAAATGCATGGAAGTTCCCAGGGCAGGATTTCTAAATGTGCACTTCGCCCTGTACACTGTAACCGTGGGGAAGCTGCCATCCATAATCTTAAACTAAAAGTCCACGGAAGTGGCACGTAGAAATCCTGCCCTGGGACATGTGATATACTGCCGGAAAGCTGGCAATTTGTACCATACGGAAATGCATGGAACTTCCCAGGGCAGGATTTCTAAATGTGCACTTCGCCCTGTACACTGTAACCATGGGGAAGCTGGCATAAATAATCTTCAACTAAAAGTCCACGGAAGTGGCACGTAGAAATCCTGCCCTGGGACATGTGATATACTGCCGGAAAGCTGGCAATTTGTACTATACGGAAATGCATGGAAGTTCCCAGGGCAGGATTTCTAAATGTGCACTTCGCCCTGTACACTGTAACCATGGGGAAGCTTGCATAAATAATCTTCAACTAAAAGTCCACGGAAGTGGCACGTAGAAATCCTGCCCTGGGACATGTGATATATTGCCGGAAAGCTGGCAATTTGTACTATACGGAAATGCATGGAAGTTCCCAGGGCAGGATTTCTAAATGTGCATTTCGCCCTGTACACTGTAATCATGTGAAAGCTGCTATCTATAATCTTAAACTAAAAGTCCACGGAAGTGGCACGTAGAAATCCTGCCCTGGGACATGTGATATATTGCCGGAAAGCTGGCAATTTGTACTATACGGAAATGCATGGAACTTCCCAGGGCAGGATTTCTAAATGTGCACTTC
The DNA here is from genome assembly GCF_048594095.1 of Paramormyrops kingsleyae. Lineage (NCBI taxonomy): Eukaryota > Metazoa > Chordata > Actinopteri > Osteoglossiformes > Mormyridae > Paramormyrops > Paramormyrops kingsleyae. Next base: position 728,980 of record NW_027325971.1, read on the forward strand.
GCCCTGTACACTGTAACCATGGGGAAGCTGGCATAAATAATCTTCAACTAAAAGTCCACGGAAGTGGCACGTAGAAATCCTGCCCTGGGACATGTGATATACTGCCGGAAAGCTGGCAATTTGTACTATACGGAAATGCATGGAACTTCCCAGGGCAGGATTTCTAAATGTGCATTTCGCCCTGTACACTGTAACCATGGGGAAGCTGCCATAAATAATCTTCAACTAAAAGTCCACGGAAGTGGCACGTAGAAATCCTGCCCTGGGACATGTGATATATTGCCGGAAAGCTGGCAATTTGTACTATACGGAAATGCATGAAAGTGCCCGGGGCAGGAATTCTAAATGTGCATTTCGCCCTGTACACTGTAACCATGTGAAAGCTGCTATCTATAATCTTAAACTAAAAGTCCACGGAAGTGGCACGTAGAAGTGAGGCCCCAGCACATGTGATATATTGCCAGGAAGGTCGGAATTTGTACTTTACGAAAATTCAAGATTGAAGATTCAAGATTCAAAAGGTTTATTCGTCACGTACACAGTTGTACACATACAACATGCAGTGGAATGTAACCCTGGTCACTCTGAGCAGCTGTGCATGATAAGAGAGTAACAAAATATAGAAAAAATAAGAAAAATAATAAGATAAAAAATGAAATGTTCAGCTGTACATAATCTATACATAAGTGAAATGTGCAAGAGGCCTGAGGAATGTGCCAATGATTTGGACAGGGTGAAGCAGCACCTAGAGGCATTGAGTATTGTCCTGATTTAGGAGCATTATGACCTGGGGGAAAAAGCTCTTCCTTAACCTTTCCGTTCTGTGGTGCGTTTCCCAAAACCATAATTCGAAGGAACGTTCGCAAACACTGTCCTTAAGTTGCGTATTTCAAACAACTCACGAGCTGTAGTTAGAAGCTTAGTCCCGGGTAAATACGTCAGCGATGGTGGAAAATGCAGTCTAATAAGGGTATAGTCACCGTGTAAGTAAAAAATTGTATAATCTTTCATAACTAATAGGGAATAATTTAGCTCTACGATCACATATAATGTGAAGTTGTCTGAAAATGTTTGAAACGTAATTGTTGTGTGGGTCTCTGGTCATAAGTACGGTAACTGTCGGTAGTGAGCAATAGGGACACCTTGCTGGGTGATGCGGGAAGAATCCTCTGTGTGACCCATCTGTACGTTGACGTCAAACTTCAACTCACCAGTGGCACTTGCACTCTCATCTAGCACATATTGTATGTTCTAGTCACTCTTTGCCTTCTTCTCATGTTTAGAAACATGTGTGAACAGTTTTGAGTCATTGTGTTTAAATGATGACTGGTGGCTGTGCTGAACTTCTGCAGCCTGTGTTTTCTATTTTGCATCAAAGTTCACCACAGTGCAAAATGTGTTTTGATGAATGGGAATGTGTTTAGAGTTTTGCTCAAATCTGCAAATTGTGTTTAAAGTTTCACCAAAAGAGTGATTGATTCAATAAATTAGTTTTGGCAATTGGAAGTTTTGTTCCAAGAATGAGGTTTAGTCTTTTAGCAATTCAGAAAAACTGTAATAGAAACATAAGGCAAGGTAAACTTTAACTTACCAAAGCTCTTTGGGGCGGTCAAACCAGATGTGTCCAGTTTGTACAGATACTGCACAGTTAGAATAGAATAGAATAGAATGCCTTTTATTGTCATTATACATTTTTTACATATACAATGAGATGAAAAGCATCTCCTTGGGTCAGTGCTCAAACATATACATATAAAATATAAAAAGAGAAGTAGTATCTAAAGTATGTATAAAATATGTATAAAAATAAGCAATGTAAACAAATAGAAAGTATTAAAGTGACAGTGTAATATATCTTATTGCACTAGCATATGTATATAAAGTGAACGAATGCACAATTTCACATTGACCGGATTATTACACAGTGATAATATATAATAAATAGATGTGGTAAGATTTTTTAGTGTGTGTGTGAAAGGGAGAAAGGGGGAAAGGGGAGGAAGACCATAGTAGGGGGAGTGATTGTTTTCTGTGTGTATTCAGTGTGTGTACAGTGTGTGTTCAGTGTGTGTTCAGTGTGAGTATGGCTCTAGGGAAAAAACTGTTCCGGAGTCTGTCTGTCCTAGTCCTGATGCACCTGTAGCGTCTTCCTGAGGGCAACAGGTTGAATAGATCAGAGCCAGGGTGGGATGTGTCCTTGATAATGTTCCTTGCTCTGCTGAGGCAGCGGGAGGTGTATATGTCCATAAGAGAGGGGAGAGGGCAGCCGATGATCTTCTGGGCAGCTTTGACAACTTTATGAAGCCTCTCCTTATCTGCCATGGTGCAGCTGCCGTACCACACTGTGATGCAATACGTCAGGAGGCTCTCAATGGACGAGCGATAGAAGGTCAGAAACAGATCCTGGTTGAGATTCAGCTTCCTGAGGACTCCGCTGCTGTGCCTTCTTGACGACCTCTGTGATGTTCTCGGTCCATGAGATATTGTCCGAGATGAGGACCCCTAGGTACCGGAAAGTATGGACCCTCTCCACGCGTTCACCGTTGATGTATAGGGGGGTTAGGTCGGTGCCGTGCCTCCTGAGGTCAACAACGATCTCTTTAGTTTTCTTGGTGTTCAAAGTCAGATTGTTCTCTGAACACCAGGCCTCCAGCTTCAGGACCTCATCCCTATAGGCTGCCTCGTCTCCCTTAGAGATGAGTCCGACCACCGTAGTGTCGTCGGCAAACTTGACGATGAGATTGTTGTTGTGGGTCGGACTACAGTCGTGGGTGTAGAGGCAGTATAGGAGGGGGCTCAGCACACAGCCCTGTGGGGATCCGGTGCTAGTTAGGGGTAAAAGGCTGTTATGGGCAGGGTTAATCAATTGTACAGTTGTGCTTAAAATGGGGGTATAAAATCCTTCAAATACTACAAAAGTTATGTAAGAGAACTTTTGTTTTTTGTTTTGTAAACAAGTACACCTACTCTTACAGTTTTAGACTTAACAGGTTTTAAAGAATTTTGTATTATATTATATTATATTATATTAAAATAACATGACTATAGCGAATGTCTGTCAGCCCCTTTTGACAGAATGGCCTTATAGCTATGTTTTCATAGAATCTGAGCCGGAAAAGTCAGATTGCTATGCCAAGAGTACAACTAATTTGAAAACAGTGTTAGTGAAGTCATTTGAAGACTGAATTGTGTTACAGTGGAAAAAAAACACAACAGCACAATAAAGGGCAAGTGACTCAGGCAAAGTCAGTCAGAAGGGTGTGTGAACATGATTGGCAAACTGGGTGATAAGTATAATGATGAATGCCTGCTCACCAGTAAGTTTATGCTTATTTCCTTACAGTATCTCTTGAGGAGGCCTGCCAATGGTGTGGACAGTTTCAAAATAAAGATGGTGACTGGGTGAGGAAAATTACTGTAGTCATTTGATAGATGTGAAAATATGGCTACTTGTCCTATACTGTATGTTGTTAATCCCACTGTAGATACTCTGTGATGGATGCCAGAGGTGGCAACACCGTGTCTGTACTGGCATGACCAAGAGCCAATTCAAACACATAACAAATGTTAAATGGTATTGCACAGCTTGTGAAGAGGAGTCTTCTTTATAAAAACGCAGCCACACTACAGTAGTATGCAAAAGTCTGCAACCGCTTGTTAATTTAGAATTTTTTCCAACTTTTGACCTTTTACTTTTAACTCCTTCGTTGAGCCAATATATTTATTTGAAAACAGTGTTACAGGGGACACAGTAATAAAAATCAAGTTTTTATTCTAGCTTGGATTTACTTTTCTGAGTTTGTTTGTTAAAGCTCCCATGTCAATTGTCTTATTGAGTAATATGCGTAATGTATTTCTCTGGCCAAAGATGCAAAATAAATGTGTATACTTCATATATAGTAGAACAGACATGCGTCAAGCTTTCTTCATGTTTGTGTAGGTGGCCTTGAAAAAGGACTTTTTGTGTCTCAGTGATGGCTCAGTATCTGGTGGGCCACACTTTGTTCTTGATCACCTGCCTGCACCATATTGGCATTGAGTGAACCAGTTTGATAAGGTGATCATGGGTGATAACATGATTCCAGGCTGTAATGAGTGCACTGTAAAAAATAAACCGTAAATTTTACGGTAAAAAACTGGCAGCTGTGGTTGCCAGAACTTTACCGTCAAAAATACGGTAGCAACGTTATTGGTTTTACAGGTCTGCACCCACTGTACTGTATATTTTACAGATTTTAATTGTTTTTTTTACGGTTTATAACTGTCTAATTAACATATTTATGTTGCTATAAAAACAGTTTATACCTGTCAAATTCCAGGGTTTACATTGTAATATTCTGCCTTTTATGTCTCCCTCAACTTGCTCTTTGTAAGTAAGTTGTCCATGAAGGGCAGCCACTCATGGCTGTGCCCAGGAAGCTGGGGGTTAAGGGCCTTGCTCAAGGACCCACAGACATGCTGAAACTGGATTTGAACCGGTGACCTTGTGATTATTGGCACACAGGCTTAGCCCACTGAGCCATACAGAACACATGGACCCTGTTGCTTGAGTACAAGAACTTTTATAAATAAATTACAAATATCAACTCTAAACACAGAAAGCATACAATAGGTATTTTAGACATCCAGAAATTGTGCAAATGTTGCAAAAGTAGTCAAGTAGAAAACAATTTGAATAGTGGAATATAATCGTGTGCATTATATGTGTGTATGATCAGCAGGGTTTAAATATGAGTACAGTCAATCAATTTCAATACATCTATATTGTACAGCACAATACTATATACAGTACTATACACTATATACAATATCTATACAGTATCTAAGTAGTATTGCATTTGTAAAATGCAACTAGAAAACCCCTTGTCTCATGCTGTCTTGCCATGCTTCCCCAAAGATAATACTTGTTACAGTTCACATCAGTTAGCATAGCACTGCGCTAGCAGACCATAGCTGCTCTGGGTAAAATTGTTCTAAAATACGTTACACAGCAAATGTGCCAGTGTTAAATTAACACTGCATACTGTTTATATTGGCCCACAGCATTCAGTGTTACCTATAATACTTTACAGTGTGCAGTGAGTGTTGTTTTTACAGTGTTAATATTTCTTAAAACTCTTATAGTGTTCAGTTGACAACATAGACTGTTAAGTCAGTAAGTCGCCACCTCTTCCTGGATTGCAAGCCAATATGGGTGGCACACAAGTACAAAATGGGTGGCCCATGTCTGCCCCATTTTAATATGCACTCATTTGAACTCATTTGGGCATTCAGCTGCTGTGTTTTACTAACCCACCATAATAAGAAAGACTTAGACCAACATTGCCTTTTCTCATTTAAGCATGACTAATAGGTTTTTTGTATTTGTATAAGAAAGAACCAGTTAAGTTCATCTATGAACTGCTTGTGGTATTAATGTGTGTGAAATGTATAACACCAGCCACCAAACACAGATTATAAAACTTGCCTGTGTTCAACTGCATAACAATTATTTAACAGGGCTGCGAAAAGGTGAGAGCTCTGGTAATGGTTGGAGTGTGTTTCAGCTAAAGCAGCCAGAATGGGTGGTGGCCTTATTGCTTTTAGACCACAACTTGTGATGGAAGAACAAATAAAATCATTTTGCTCATTAAATATTCAGATTTTAATTAAGCTTAATTTTTGAAACCCACCACGACTGAGGATGGTATGGCACTGATATTAGTCTTCACCACATTTTGCTACTTGTGTATGCTAGTTGGTCTGAGCGGTGTATTTGTGCTGCAATCTTAAGTGTAGTGGTGCATGTGATCTGGATACTTTACCTAGAGAGCCCAGGCTTAGAAAAGGAGGAAAAAAATATATATTGATTTTCCATAGCCTTTTCTTTCCCACCTAGTGCTGCCTTTAGTCAAACCATATAGGCTAATTAATCTCATTTAGTCATTGGCAAGCACACAAGTGGCATTTCTGTGGTTTTTATTCTCTTGCCCTATTCATCACAATCGCGGTGGATTGAAAAAAAAAATCTATTAAGTCAAAAACAGTACCGTGTCATGCTATGCAAATATACATCCAGTACCATTGGTCTACAGTGGAGTGGGCGGTACCAGGAGCTGCAAAGAAAAGGGTATCACAACTGTCCTAACACCTTTCCGCATATATTAATCATACAAGGGCCAGACTAGCAATCAAATGCACCCCCACCCCATTAAAATACATATCACTCTAGAGACATGTCCTGTACGTCTCCACAAAACTTTCTTTGACCAGACACCAACATATATAAAACCACAAATCAGGGGAAAACCATCAGAACCACAGCTCTTAAATCTTCAAGATCAGACAGAACTTAGCCAACAACACTTTAACATAAGACAAGAAAAAGCTGGTCTTTTTTGGTCAGAGTCTTTCTCATTATGGTGGGTGAATCTGGGGTGGCTCTTCTGATCCTTATGACTTCTTGTGTGCATATTGAAATGGGGCTAATATGTGGAGCTGATGACTTAACAGTCTAGGTTGTCAATTGAACACTATATGAATTAATAAATATTAACACTGTAAAAACAAAACTTACTGCACACTGTAAAATATTATAGGTAACACTGAATGCTGTGGGCCAATATAAACAGTATGCAGTGTTAATTTAACACTTGCACATTTGCTGTGTAACGTATTTTAGAACAATTTTACCCAGAGCAGCTATGGTCTGCTAGCGCAGTGCTATGCTAACTGATGCGAACTGTAACAAGTATTATCTTCGGGGAAGCATGGCAAGACAGCATGAGACAAGCGGTTTTCTAGTTGCATTTTACAAATGCAATACTACTTAGATACTGTATAGATATTGTATATAGCATATAGTACTGTATATAGTATTGTGCTGTACAATATAGATGTATTGAAATTGATTGACTGTACTCATATTTAAACCCTGCTGATCATACACACATATAATGCACACGATTATATTCCACTATTCAAATTGTTTTCTACTTGACTACTTTTGCAACATTTGCACAATTTCTGGATGTCTAAAATACCTATTGTATGCTTTCTGTGTTTAGAGTTGATATTTGTAATTTATTTATAAAAGTTCTTGTACTCAAGCAACAGGGTCCATGTGTTCTGTATGGCTCAGTGGGCTAAGCCTGTGTGCCAATAATCACAAGGTCACCGGTTCAAATCCAGTTTCAGCATGTCTGTGGGTCCTTGAGCAAGGCCCTTAACCCCCAGCTTCCTGGGCACAGCCATGAGTGGCTGCCCTTCATGGACAACTTACTTACAAAGAGCAAGTTGAGGGAGACCTAAAAGGCAGTTTCCCCATGGGGACTTGCAGTCAAATATAAGAACATTGTTAAACAGCTTTAAGTTACATTTTCATGTTGAGTTAACTTAAATATATAAGTACACTTAAAAAAAGTGAACAAGTGAATGTTGGGAGATATTAAAAAAAATGTTAATTGATCTCAAAATGTATAAACAGGGTAACTTGGGTATTTTAAGTAAGAACAAATTATTTTGCATGAGTACAACAAACTCAAAACTAGATTTTTCTGTTTACTTAAAACTGGAAATTTCATAACTTAAAAAATTTGATGTAACTGATTACCTCAAATTTTTTGAGTTTTGCCAACTTATTCGGGATTACAGTGCAGTATATTGTTAATTTTACTGCAATAAACCATATTTTCATATGTTTTTAACTGTGAAATGTAACGTCTTACTCTGTAAAACTTATTACGGTTTTTCACTGTAAATTCTAAGGTTATCGCATGTTTTGTGGAATATGGTTTTATCCGGTAGCATTTATACGGTATTTTACTGTTAAATCTACGGACATTTTTTACAGTGTGACTCAATCAACTCATGTTTTGATTTTGGATGTCTCTTGGATATCTCCAAAGCCACCTTGTGCCACAAGTTCTCAATCGGATTCAGATCGGGAGATTGGGCAAGCCAGTCAATTGATCGATGTTGTTCTGACGCTTCCAGTTGATCACCTGTTTGGAGCAATGGCACGGTGCATTGTCATCTTGGAACAGGAACCAGCTTGTAAACAGCTGCTGCACTGACGGCACCATACACTTTTGCAGTACTGTGATGTACTTGGTCCCACTGACCATGCCGTCAACGATGTGCAGACGTCCGATGCCACTGGCAGCCATGCAGCCCCAGACCATGACCTTCAAAGGATGCTTCACAGTGAGGTTCAGCCACTCAGGCTTGAACTCCTCTCCAGGAAACCTCCTCACATAGGTGTCTGCCTGGCTACCAAACAGGCAGAAAGTGCTTTCATCGCCGGAAAGCACCTTTTCCCACGTTTCACATGTCCAGCGTGACTTCTTCCGTGTCCAGTCAATCCGGTTGCACCTTTGGACATCAGTCATCAGTGGCTTGTTGCGTGCCTTGCAACCCCGCAGACAAAACTGTTGATGAGGTGACACTGACATGGCAGCTGTCTGACCACTCACGCAGTAGCTGAGGTGAGGTCAACTTGCGATTGCTCAATGGAATGCGTCAAAGTGCATGATCCTAGCATGATGTTGATGCATGTGGATGACCAGACCGAGGCGTGTCTGCCACCAAACTCGCTTTCTTCTTTTGTAGAATCTTTACAACTGCTCTGTGACTGCAGCCGACTTTGTTAGTAATCTGGCAGCATGAAAATCCATGAAAATTTGTTGTTCCAAGGAATATTTCTTAAATAATAGTTTATTTTCATTTGTAATTCTTCATTCTGCCAATGCATATTTATTTGTTTAATAAATGGTGTTGTTCACAAAACTACAAAAAGTAATGTGAGAACATAGTAATTCACTACATTCACTACTGTTCATGGCTTAAGGGCCATTTGTTAGACTGCACAACACAATTGTGAAAGAAGGTGAGAGCTCCCGTAGTGGCTATGGGACTGTATTTCCATAGAGCTGATATTATGTGTGGCAGCCTCATTGCTTTTTAGATCACAAGGTGGGATAGAAGGACAAATCAAATCAATTTGCTCATTTAATATTTAAATTTTTTTATTAGGCTTGATTTTTGGAAGCCCAAATTTAGAAACCCACCGCAACTGAAAATGGAATGCCACAGATATAAGTCTCTTCCATGTAGAAGTACTTATTTGTTGGCCCAGAGTAATAGCTTTTCAGCTAGGGATCTGTGTCAGCAATTGGAATTATTGCTGGTTTTAATTATGTGAATGCCATGACAAGTCCTACTCTATTAGGTACTTGAGCAGTTGCTTTATTTTGGGTGTGATGTTAATTTTCATCTAGCCTGGTAAGGAGGTTTAATATACAGGGAAATTGGGTGGTTAGTGGCTAAATTATCACTCCAGCTGCTAGAAATTAACTGTGCATAGTTCTCGTGCCTGAGATGGCTTGTTATGAGGATGCAGCAGGAAAACAAGCATTGAGCAAACACCTTTTTTTTTCATTTTTCCATGGACATACATCTTTCAAGATACCACCCAAATACCCACAACAAAACATAAACCAATAGATCCTACTAGGATCCACTATTGGAAATGCAGTCACTACTTAAAGTTTCTTGGGTATTTATACTGTTGCCCTATTCAACACCATCATGGTGAAAGGTTAAAACAAAGGCAGTACCCTGTCATGCTATGCAAATATACATCAGAGCTATTGGTCTTCAGGAGAGTGGGCAGGTCCAGGAGCTGCAGAGTGAAACAAACTTTATAATCTGTGTCAATGAGCACTGCCTTGCCTGAAATGCTTACCTGGAAATGAACTTAAACGTGTATTACATATTACAGGAGGTGTACTTAAAAATTAATTAGATTGGTGGCTGGCTCTTGAAAGTAGGAACTGTAAATGAACTGACCTTAATGAGTATAATAGTCAGGTACATTGCAATTCATTCCACTTGAAAAGTTACAACTTAGACTAGTTCAGTGTAAGTGTATAGCTCAGTAGTCTAAGTATGTGGGTTTGTAATCCAGAGGTTGCTGGTTCAAATCCAGCTTCAACTAGATAAGTGCATGTTTATGGGCCCTTGAACCATGAAAAGTAGTGAATTGCCATGTTCTCAAATGACTTTTAGTAGATTTGTGAACAACACCATTTATTAAACAAACAAATCTGCATTTGCAGAATGAAGAATTAAAAATGAAAATAAACTATTATTTAAGAAATATTCCTTGGAACAACAAATTTTCATGGATTTTCATGCTGCCAGATTACTAGCAAAGTCGGCTGCAGTCACAGATTGTACATGAGAAGAAAGCGAGTTTGGTGGCAGACATGCCTCGGTCTGGTCATCCACATGCATCAAAATCATGCTAGGATCACGCACTTTGACGCATTCCATTGAGCAATCACCTCACCTCAGCTACTGCGTGAGTGGTCAGACAGCTGTCATGTCAGTGTCACCTCATCAACAGTTTGTTGCCGGTTCCCGCAGTTTGGTCTGCAGAGTTGCAAGGCACGCAACAAGCCACTGATGACTGATGTCCAAAGGTGCAACCGGATTGACTGGACACGGAAGAACTCACGCTAGACATGTGAAACGGTGGGAAAAGGTGCTTTTCAGCGATGAAAGCACTTTCTGCCTCTTTGGTAGCCAGGCAGACACCTAGGTGAGGAGGTTTCCTGGAGAGGAGTTCAAGCCTGAGTGACTCAATCTCATTGTGAAGCATCCTTTGAAGGTCATGGTCTGGGGCTGCATGGCTGCCAGTGGCGTCGGACGTCTGCACATCTTTGACGGCATGGTCAGTGGGACCAAGTACATCACAGTACTGCAAAAGTGTATGGTGCCATCAGTGCAGCAGCTGTTTAAAGGCCGGTTCCTGTTCCAAGCTGACAATGCACCGTGCCATTGCACCAAACAGGTGATCAACTGGAAGCATCAGAACAACATCGATCAATTGAGTGGCTTGCCCAATCTCCCGATCTGAATCCAATTGAGAACTTGTGGCACAAGGTGGCTTTGGAGATATCCAAGAGACATCCAAAATCAGAACATGAGTTGACTGAGTCACTCATTGCAGCCTGGAATCATGTTATCAGCCATGATCACCTCATCAAACTGGTTCACTCAATGCCAACATGGTGCAGGCAGGTGATGAAGAACAAAGTGTGGCCCACCAGATACTGAGCCATCACTGAGACACAAAAAGTCCTTTTTCAAGGCCACCTACACGAACATGAAGAAAGCTTGACGCATGTCTGTTCTACTATATATGAAGTATAGTCATTTATTTTGCACCTTTGGCCAGAGAAGTACATTACGCATATTACTCAATAAGACAACTGACATGGGAGCTTTAACAAACAAACTCAGTTTAGTAAATCCAAGCTAGAATAAAAACTTGATTTTTATTACTGTGTCCCCTGTAACACTGTTTTCAAATAAATATATTGGCTCAATGAAGGAGTTAAAAGTAAAAGGTCAAAAGTTGGAAAAAATGCTAAATTAACAAGTGGTTGCAGACTTTTGCATACCACTGTAGTGTGGCTGCGTTTTTATAAAGAAGACTCCTCTTCACAAGCTGTGCAATACCATTTAACATTTGTTATGTGTTTGAATTGGCTCTTGGTCATGCCAGTACAGACACGTTGTTGCCACCTCTGGCATCCATTACAGAGTATCTACAGTGGGATTAACAACATACAGTATAGGACAAGTAGCCATATTTTCCCATCTATCAAATGACTACAGTAATTTCCCTCACCCAGTCACCATCTTTATTTTGAAACTGTCCACACCATTGGCAGGCCTCCTCAAGAGATACTGTAAGGAAATAAGCATGAACTTATTGGTGAGCAGGCATTCATCATTATACTTATCACCCAGTTTGCCAAGCATGTTCACACACCCTTCTGACTGACTTTGCCTGAGTCACTTGCCCTTTATTGTGCTGTTGTGGGTTTTTTTTCACTGTAACACAATTCAGTCTTCAAATGACTTTTACACATACCGTGTGATGTTATATGTCATTGCAACCACACATCCATTCCTCTCACACTGTTTTTTGCATTATCGCAAATTAGTTCTACCCCTGACTTTTCCGGCTCAGATTCTGTGAAAACATAGCTAAAAGGCCCTTCTGTCAAAAGGGGCTGACAGACATTCACTATAGTCATGTTAATATAATATAATATAATATAGTATAATGTAATATAATATAATACAAAATTCTTTAAAAACTGTTAAGTCTAAAACTGTAAGAGTAGGTGTACTTGTTTACAAAACAAAAAACAAAAGTTCTCTTACATAACTTTTGTAGTATTTGAAGGATTTTATACCCCATTTTAAGCACAACTGTACAATTGATTAACCCTGCCCATAACAGCCTTTTACCCCTAACTGTGCAGTATCTGTATAAACTGGACACATCTGGTTTGACCGCCCCAAGGAGCTTTGGTAAGTTAAAGTTTACCTTGCCTTATGTTTCTGTTACAGTTTTTCTGAATTGCTAAAAGACTAAACCTCATTCTTGGAACAAAACTTCCAATTGCCAAAACTCATTTATTGAATCAATCACTCTTTTGGTGAAACTTTAAACACAATTTGCAGATTTGAGCAAAACTCTAAACACATTCCCATTCATCAAAACACATTTTGCACTGTGGTGAACTTTGATGCAAAATAGAAAACACAGGCTGCAGAAGTTCAGCACAGCCACCAGTCATCATTTAAACACAATGACTCAAAACTGTTCACACATGTTTCTAAACATGAGAAGAAGGCAAAGAGTGACTAGAACATACAATATGTGCTAGATGAGAGTGCAAGTGCCACTGGTGAGTTGAAGTTTGACGTCAACGTACAGACGGGTCACACAGAGGATTCTTCCCGCATCACCCAGCAAGGTGTCCCTATTGCTCACTACCGACAGTTACCGTACTTATGACCAGAGACCCACACAACAATTACATTTCAAACTACATTTTTAGACAACATCACATTATATGTGATCATAGAACTAAATTATTCCTTATTAGTTATGAAAGATTATTAAATTTCTTACTTACACGGTGACTATACCCTTATTAGACTGCATTTTCCACCATCGCTGATGTATTTACCTGGGACTAAGCTTCTAACTACAGCTCAAGAACTGTAGTTCGAACTACGCAATTTTGCAACAGTGTTGCTCCACTATGGTCTTGGGAAATGCATCCTAGAACGGAAAGGTTAAAGAGGAGCTTTTTCCCCCAGGTCATAATGCTCCTAAATCAGGAAAATACTCAATGCCTCTAGGTGCTGCTTCACACTGTCCAAATCATTGGCACATACCTCAGGCCTCTTGCACATTGCACTTATATACCTCTTACCTATAACTTATGTATAGATTATGTACAGCTGAACATTTCATATATTTTTTATCTTATTATTTTTCTTATTTTTTCTATATTTTGTTACTCTCTTATCATGCACAGCTGCTCAGAGTGACCAGGGTTACATTCCACTACATGTTGTGTGTGTACAACTGTGTACATGACGAATAAACCTTTTGAATCTTCAATCTAAAATTTTTGTAAAGTACAAATTCCGACCTTCCTGGCAATATATCACATGTTCTGGGGCCTCATTTCTACATGCCACTTCTGTGGACTTATAGATTATGCAGGGCAGCTTCCCTATTGTTACAGTGTATAGGACAAAATGGATAATTACAAATGCTGCCCCAAACTCTTTTAAATGTTTTCGTGAAATACAAATTTAGCCTTTTCCACTACTATATGCCAAGCCTGAGGGACTTATTTCTACATGCTACTTCCATGTTTAAATGTAACAGATCTGCTTTGCAATTTTATTTTTCTTCCTTGTATTAATTCTGATATAATGACTTGTACAGTGTCAACCAATGTGACGTTTCTGTAATTGTGTAGATATTTCACATGAGTGTTTGCAAGGTGTACAGTAGCCTTACTTATACGAGAAATAAAACCAGACAACATGAATATATAGTTTGATAGTGTTTCGATATGAGATCTACAAAAATACTTAAGAATACACTTTTTTGGTGAAAGAAACATTTTTATTTATTGATTTATTACAATTTATTTTACTCATCCAGAACAGGCACCAACAAACTGTGACGTTCATGGTACAGTAGCTGGACGTCCAAATGCAAATTATACGCGACTAGAGAACGCTCAACAAATGATATATAGAACATTTTCAAATTTTTTTTTTTCAAAAAAACCAACAATAAAATAATTGTTAAACATTAACAACAATAAGGATTTCGGACAATCGTATTGTACTCTGTAATATGGATGACAAAATTGCACTGGCTGAACGCGCAGCTGCTGCGCCTTGCTGAGCTCCTCGAATACCCCTATGAATACATCCAGCGTATACTCCACCCCTGCAGCCGACGGCAGATCACGCTCCACGTCACGTCAGCTGCAGACACACCTCGAACGCACCCCGTGATTAGGTAACGTCGTATGGGTTTCTTTCTATGCCACGTGATCTGTCTACGCGGCGTGCGTCTTTTGCGACACGTCTGTTTATAAACACTGAATCCGCTGTTTGTAAACGGTCCGCATTTTACCCTCACCCTTATCCAGTTAAATGTTTAAAAATATGTATTATTTTATCATATTTTATGTATACTTTAAGCTTATTCACAGGTCTCTCCTGCATTCATCTTACCGTCCGTCCATGCCTACTTTAATGTAAAATCAGACAGATTGCTTAACTTGCTGCTGTCCAATTACGCGTACATATTTTATTGCTGCAGATAATTAAGGTAGGTAATACAATGCTGAAGGTTAGATGTATAGTACGATTACATATGTACAACACGTGGTCATTTCAGTCAGACAAACGTTTAAAATGGAAAACCAGCTTTCCGTTTTTACCGGCAATTTCCATAGCACGTCTTAGTCGAAGTACTACACTGCCATCTATTGGACAAGTCAGGTTACTGAATCGTGAAATGTGTCTGTACTAAAATGGATAATATCTTCAGTCATGTTTTCTTTTAGGACCACTACAAGAGGATTATCAGTATGAAGGTTTATCAATAAAAATAATTTATTAAACTAAATATTACAGGGCTCTCCCTGAAAATAAGACGCTCTTAGCTTCCAAAGGCAAGGACACATTCTAGTGATTTTCCAGGAGACTGGACCTAACTAACCTGGGGCCTTATTAAAAAAAACAATCAATCAATTCATGTTGAAGCTCACAAGGTGTGGAGAACAAGAAACACAAGTAAGGGAGAAAGACAAGGTGCAAAGCATACACAAGCAGTGTAACGACATATCAGTTACAATGTATGATTAAAAATACATCATTTCTCACAGTATGAATAGTGGTCCGTTGCTCCTACTATAGCCTCACGCCTCCAGGGTCATGGGTTCAATCTGCACCCCTGCTGTAATAAACAGTGACATTTTTACAGTAACATACTGTTTAAAATAGTACAATACTGTAGAAAAAATGCTTTCTGGGCAATATTTATGAGAACCTTGTCGATAAAATACTGTAATGTACTGTAATTCTGTACATGAACTGGAAAAAAATAAACTGTAGAATTTACTCAGATTGAATGATGTAACAATTTGCACTCACTTTTTTGGGTTGACTTTATACCCAATTCTAAGAAACATTTTAAATAAATAAAGCTATAGTCTACCCACTGTCACAGTACTATCCTATAAGATTTACTCAAATCAATATTTCAATATTAATATTAATTAATTTTTAATATTAACATTAATTAATATTTCAAATCAATATTTGTACTCACTCGTTTGGGTAAATTGGGATATTACTTTTTATGAGTAAAGTAAACCCAAGTTTAGCAAATAACATACCTAATGTATTTAAAGGGCCCTTTTCAGCATTCAACGCAAAGTGATACCAGGTTTGAAACAAGGGTCTTTGCCAGCATGGCCTGATACAGTTTTCTGTCCCTTTGGGAGTAAAGGTCTTTGCTCAAGAGCTCATTAATATGGCTATTCTGCCAAGACTGGGCTTTTCTGCAGCTGTGGTATATTTCACCCACCGTCATGAAGGAAACTCTCCCAAATACTGATCTTGCAAGATGTTCTCTGTTGAGATAAAAAAAAAAATGGAATAGCTGTGATTGCTCATGTAATGCTTTTTTGGGGTGATGTATTTGTTAATGTAAGGCCATTTTGATTACCCACACTTGGCCTTGTAGCCTTATATTTGCAGAAAAGAGCCTGAGCTGTATGTATATGTATATTTGCATAGCATGACATGGTACTGCCTTTGATTTAGTAGATTTTTAATTCACTGTTATGATGTTGAATAGGACAAGTGCATAAATCCCCAAATATATTGGCTACCACAGCTAAAACGGATCTTGGTGGGGTGTGTTGGTTCGTGCTCCATGGAGTGATCTTAGGTGGGAGGCTAAGATTGGATGTACATAGAATAAAAAACCTCAATGTCTTCTAACATCCCCACCATAAGAAAACACATTAAGTCCTGCTCATACTAATTCTGGTATCTAAACCATCAGCTTTTCAGGACTCTTTGGCAATTATACATCTCAAAACACACAAAGCCAACTGATACAGAGCAATCAGTTTAAACAACCAAAGGAATCCTGAAGTAAAACAAGCAATGATATGTGGTGGAGACTAATATCTGTGGCATTCCATTCTCAACTGCAGTGGGATTCTAAATATTATGTAAACATGGATATCCAAAAATTAAACCTAATTAAAATCGAAATATTAAATGAGCAGAATGATTAAATTTGTTGTTCTATCTGCTCTAGGGAAATGCACTTCTGCGGCCACTAGGGGAGCTCTCACCTTCTCTCAGCCCTGCTAAATAATGTTGCATAGTCTAACAAGCTTTATAATCTGTGTCAATGAGCAGTGCCTTACCGGAAATGCTTTCCCTGGGAATTATTGTAAACATGTATCACGTATTATAGGAGAAATACTTGTAAATGAATTAGATTTATTAACTGGCTCCTGAAATTAGGAATTGTAAATGAACTGACCTTAATGAGTATTAATTAAATTAATTCAGAGACATTGCAGTTCATTCCACATGAAAAGTTACAACTTAAGCTAAATCCGCTTAAATCATTTAGAGCATAGTCATAGTGATCAATGAAACACCTATACACACACACACACACATATCCTTATGGGGACCGCTCAGTCATTTCTATGGGAAAAATGCTAATGCTAACTTAACCCCTACTCAGCTCTAACCATAAGCATACAGTAAGTAGGCAACCAAAATACAAGAGTTTTTGCATTTTTAGTTTTTTCATTGCAGTCACGGATTTTTATAAAATAGAGTTTTCCCTTATAGGGACCAGGACCAGCTACACCTGTACTATTACACAGGCTACATGTGAAGAATGCGAGACAAAAAAGAAGAGCATTTAGACAGCCAGAGAATGTTAACTGCCAGTTTAATTATATTTATTACAGAGCTTATTGAATTGTTCAGTGAAATAAATCCATCCATCCATCATCCATCCATCTAGCAAACGGGCTGGTAGCCTCTCCTCAGCAGCATATGGCACAAGGTTGGTGCTCATCCTGGACGGGAGGCCAACTCAAATGTAATAGTGAATACTGAAAATAGGACAGTGGTGCGAACAGGAGAGATGATTATTTATTAATTTGTTTGTAATTTGATTAATTAATCACTTAATTCACGTTCCACAGCCACTTGTCCCATGTAGGGTTACAGGTCTCTGGAATATATACCTGAAAATAATGGGCGCAATGCAAGGAGGAACCCAGGAGGGGGTGGCAAACCCATCACATGGCAGGGAATAACCCAGATGGGGACACCAGCCCTTTAGGAGTGCAGGGAATAAGCAGAGGGCGGTGCCAACCCATCACAGGGCAGGGAAAATGCCAGGAGGGGGGTGCCAACCCATCACAGGGCAGAGAATCTCCCAGGAGGGGGGTGCCAACCCATCACAGGGCAGAGAATCTCCCAGGAGGGGCGGCAGTCCATCACAAGGCATGGCAGTTCATTAGATCACAAAAACCTGCTTTGTCAGTTAGACTGCGAAAGGCATTCCTAAAACTCATTTAAAAATAATGAAAAATATTAGAGTAGCTGGTTGGATACAGAACAACAAATTAGGGTTATGAGCATCTCTCAGGGATCCACCCATCTATCTTCTAACCTCTCATCCTGGTGAGGGCTGTGGGGCCTGGAGCCTATCCCAAACAGGACAGGACACGGGGATGGAGTACATCCTGGACAGGATGCCAGTCATACAGAGGACACATAGACACTAATACAGCCAACTGGACCACATCTACCTCTTCTAAAACATCCATATAGTTTCCTGTCTCTTTCTGACAGCTTTCACCATTTTTCTTTTGCTCCAGTTCTTTGTACTTTTTGAGGTCACAGGTTTTAGTATCAGTACATTTGCAATCTAGAGGAATGTTACCCTCCAACTATGAATTATTGTTTGTGGTCAAAATCACCCCATTTGTGTTGATTTGCACAAATTATAGTATAAATCGATATATTCCAGGTCAATTTTTAAAGTGATTTCAATAAAGGCCTGAAATATCATTATCGACCATCATGTGACCCCAAAAGCCGTTGGAAAGCCAGTAAGAGGCCCATATGATGCTTAGAGCTGAAAAAAGGACAATATGCTGTTTTTGTTAAAAATATCACAGTGCAGTTGTTTTAAAAATAAATCAATGGCTTTGCACAAAATTTTTTATGTGTTTTGTCTAATAAAAACCTGAAGTATCTGAACTTGAACCAATACTGAGCAAAATATCACCACTTACTTTTATGAATGTACGCATTATCTGTGATGTAGAATAAAACACTATGGCTCAAGAAAACAGTCCATTTCTGTATTTTAACAAGATAAATGTTAAAGTAAGAAAAGATGACAAAATATTTCAAACTACATTTTAGAACAGCAAAATCAAATATACTGTATACTGATAAAATTGCAAAAATATAAACATCAGTGTATCAAACAAATAACACCAAAATCCAAAGATGAATGAACACTGAACAATAACTAATCACAAACACTGCAAATGCTCTGCACAAGTGTGACAGAATGCAAGAAATGTAGATGTATGTGGTTTGCTAACATAACATACAAGTAGCACAAAGTGTGGTCGTCTTGCATCTGGTGATCCTGTGCGGGGACGTCATTCACAGAAAGCGTACAAAAATGGATGCTGATTTGTAAGTTGGGGCTTTTCTCCTCTATATGTGAAGAACCCCTGTTCAAACAGATGCAATTAACAGGAAACTTCTTCTAACTTAAGGTGTGAACTGCTTCATCTGAGAAAACTAGACTTAGGAAACAGGGAGCATCAGCGACAAGTCAATGACTGACATCTCATACAGCCATATTGCAAACTAATACACACATAATGAGGATACAACATGAAACGGTCTGGGGGAGGGGGAAACATTTCCACATGTAGGGGGATAGAGGCATTTAATTATTTACAGAAAATTCCGTGTAGCCAGTGTAGGAACCTGAGGTCAGTTTAACACAGATCACTGTCCGTGGTGCTGAAATCTCTACTTGATCGGCTGGTGCTGAATGAATAGGACGGCTGGCCAACATATCTCACTGTGTGATTCCACTGACTGGTACCTTCTAATGCATGGGATTTTTAACAATGAGGAAAATAATTTTAAAAAAAGTTATTACAGGAAACAATATTTACATGCCTGTAGCTTTCATCTCTCACGACAGGAAACCCAAAAACTATTACTTTGTCAGGGATCCGGGGCGCGAGAACGAGGCATGGTGCACAGAAAGGGTGGACGATCCACTGGCGGCTCCAAGAACAAAAAGGGGTTTATTAAATAAAACAGAAAACACTACAAACACAGCAAAAACCAAAAGGACCACGAGGGGTCAAAAACTAAAGGGGATAAATAAAGACTGAATAACAAAAACCTAATACACGTTGAACACTGAAAATCTCAAAACCATCAAACAACGACAATCAACAACACACAATCACAATCAATGAACCACTGGGGAACTGAACAGAAGCAGGAACTAAAATACTAAGGGGTAACGAGACTAACACAGGACAGGTGAGGCTAATTAACAAAGACCAGGGAAACAGGGCACAGGTGAAACTAATAAACTCAAAAGGAACTGATAACAGGGAAACTAAGAACTAACCAAGGAAACAGAAACTAACACTGGGGAATTACAGAAAAGGTAAAGACACAAGCAGGGGCACAAGGAACAAAACCAAATACAACGTCACCAGATACAGGAACTAGAAAAACTCAAATGAAACACTAGGGAGCAAAATACAAAGACAGAGGAGGTGGGACTCAAACACAGGACAGAAGGGTACACACAACTGGATGCTCAACACATTGAGCCATATGACAAGACAGGCAACAGGGGAGAACAAAGACTAACATAAAGAACAGGATGACCAGCGACACCTGCTGGTCAAACGGGGAAGGGACAGAGTGGGACAACAGGAGGGGCTGACCCTGACAGAAATACAGTAAAACCGGTCTAAGTCGACACTCGCGGGACCAGCTTAAAAGTGACGACTTAGAGAATTGACGAGATACACCTAAGTCGACACTTCGGCGACTTATGTCTATCTCGCCGTTTTGCCGACTAGTAAATATAACACCATACCTCTACTACACCGCACTATACACGCGAGACTTAAGCCCAGGGAGCGACTAGTGCGATAGGTGAGGATTCCCCGTTTCTACATCGCCGTGGTGACAAGCAGGCGGCGGGAATGCAGCGATTGGGGTGTCGACTTACAGGTAGGAAAATCCATTCATTTGTGTTGTTCGGGATTTAGGTGACGACTAAGGGAATTTGACGACTTACAAGCGGCGATTTACACAAGGAATTTTAAAGGAAACATCATTAGGAAAAATCGGGACTTTTGCTTGAGCGTCGACTTGTGCACATTGACGAGTTACAAGATGGCGACTTAGACCAGTTTTACTGTACATTCATGTTATATCAAGTATATCACATACTCATTTAAAATCACAAAACACACCTGATTTAATCTCTATATTTTAATTATTTCAATAGTATTGCTTAATTACAGCAGTTAAACATTATCTGTATTACAATGGTACAGAAAAGTTGGGCTTTGGCTTTCCTGAGAGAAGTATGGCCTTGCCAGGATAGATGTCCTGTATGATTTGCGTTCTCTTTCATGCAATTATAGACACGTTTGTATTCATCTTCCTGGAGACCATCCATTCATTTCTGTGGTCAAAACACTTTTTTTAGATTTTTGATTGCAGTCACAGATTTTTTTAAAATTGAGTTTCCCTTTGGGGGACTGAAAAAGCTGGTCTCCACATCGTCAAAATTTCAGGTTTTATTGCATTGTGGGGACATTTGGTCCCCAAAATTTAATATATACATAATGCGCGCGCACACACACACACAAGTTGGTCTTCTTATCTAAATGGGGACTGTCCATTCATTTCTATGGGAAAAACCCTAATCCCAGTCACGACACCCTTAATCCCTACCCACCCCTAACCTTAACCATAAGTAACCAACCCAGATACAAGACTTTTGGCATTTTTACTTTTTTGATTGCATTCACAGATTTTTATAAAACTGACGTTATCCAAATGGGGACCTCAAAAGATGTCCCCAAAAGTAGGGAAATTTCAGGTTTTACTACACTTTGGGGACAGTTTGGTCCTCAAATGTGATCAATGCAAATCCACACACACACACACACACACGTTTGTATTCATTTCTTTGTGTGGACTCTCTATTCGGTTCTACGTGGAAAAACCCGAATCCCAACAATAACAACCTTTACCCCTCCAGCCTAACCTCAACCATAAGTAACTAGAAAAGATACAAGACTTTTGCCCCCCTTACAGCGCCATCCACCTGGCATTTCCCAGCTGGAGGCAAGGCACCGGAGCAGGGCAGTAGTGGGTAAAGTGTCTGATCTCTCCGCAGCTGCCATGGCTTTGCGCGTATAACGTGCATGCTCTGTCCCTCTCTGCAGACGGAGCCCCCACATGCGCAGGTGCAGGTTTGGCATGAAGTGGCTGGCGACCGGCGTGATGTTGCAGACAGGGACAGGATTGTCTCAGTCCGCTCAGCCTCTGCCAAGGCCTTGGCAAGCATGGCCGGCGTCTGCAGCTACATGTGTTGGCACAACCGTTCCGGGTACCGGTGCCCTCAGCGGGGAGGCTTCTGCTCACTCTACCTGGTGGATCCATCGGGTTGCCCCAGGAAGGCACGCTGCCCGACTCCCGGGGTGCACATCCCACGCACTGGTGCTCCTGGCTGCCACTGTAGGAAGTCGTTGGGTCGTTGTATAGGAAGTGGTTGTAGTCTTCCAGGGAGGTTAGTTAAGAATATAAGAGGGGGGAGACAAAAAGCCCTAAGTACTAATAAGTGGGCAGTGTAAAAGGCCTACCCTTTGCTGTCTGTATTTAAATGCTAGGAGCAGTAGAAACAAAATTCATGATTTGAGGCCTTCATTTCATCAGACTCATGATATTATAGGACTAACAGAAATGTGGTTGAGTGACAATGATGGAGAAGAATATAATATGGATGGTTACATGTTGTTCTGTAGGGACCAGATAAGCAAGAAGGGAGGTGGTGTTGCAGAATATGTAAAAGAAAATTTGCAGGCAAGGGAGCTCACAGATAATAATAAACCTAGAGAAGCTACAGCACCCTCCACAATTATTGGCAGGCCTTGTAAATATTTTTAAAAAGGGTTAGAAAAAAATCTACCTTTTACTAAAATAGCTTCATCTAACACCGAAAAAATTAGAAAAATCCAACCTTTCATTGAAATAAATTTTTCGAAGAAAAAAAAATCCATCAAGAAATAATTATTTTTAACAAAAATACTTGAGCCATGATTATTGGCACCCCTGCTTTTAATACTTTGTACAACCTCCCTTTGCCAGGATAACAGCACTGAGTCTTTTATAAGGTTGGAGAATACCAAACCGGGCATCTGAGTCCATTCCTTTTTAGAGAACCTCTCCAGATCAGCACTCTACTCTTCAGCTCAGTCCATAAGTTTACAGTGGAGTTCAGGTCAGGTGACTGAGATGACCATGGCAGAAGCTTGCTTCTATAGTCAGCTAACTATTTTTGTGTTGATTTGGACATGTGCTTAGGATCGTGGTCCTGCTGGAAGATCCAGTGAAGGCCCAGTTTTAGCTTCTAGTGTCAGTATTGTGTATGAATAAAATGCAAAAAAATATCCCTTTGTCCACTGGTGTCCCCTTGTTGCCCTTACCCTGTTTGTCCCTTTATCCCCTTTCCTGTGAATACTGTTACACTGCAACTCTAGACTGGAGATCATAACAGCATCTTACCTATAGTTTTAAAAGAGATGAGGGATATTATTTAACTTTGCTATTTCAGAAATCTGTACCTGTTGGTGTGTTACTAATATAACACCCATATTCAAAAAAGGGGATAGAAGTAATCCAACAAACTATAGGCACTTGGAAAAGTAATGGAAGCTATAATCCAAGCCAAAATGGTGGACTACTCTTGGTGTGTATGTTGTTGCTGCCATGTCCCACTCTCGCAAATGTTGGGAAGCAATTAAAAAGGCCAGTAGGATGTTGGGTTACATCTCTAGGTGTGTGGAGTTTAGGTCAAGGTAGGTGAAGCTTAAGATTGTACAATTCCTTGGTAAGACCCCACCTAGAATATTGTGTGCAGGTTTTTTCACCTTACCTTAAAAAGGACATTGCTGCCTTTGAAAGGGTTCAACGTAGGGCTACAAGAATGATTCCCGGTCTTAGTGAAATGTCTTATGAGGAGAGGTTAGCTGAGCTGAATCTGTTCAGCCTCGAGCAAAGGAGACTAAGGGGGGACATGATCCAGGTATGTAAGATTCTGATAGGTTTATTTTTTTTCCATTACTGCAATATGTCACTCATGATTATATAACAGAATAGATGAAACCCTGCCTACATCTAGCTTTCTCCCAGGGGATTCACTATCCCAGTGTAATTCAATACAGTCAGTATCTACTGAAATGCTTGATATATTTTCTTTTCCATTGCATTTTTGATGGACATAGAGGACAGTATTTGGCTGAGACAGTATTAGCTTGAAATTTTTATTTTATAATAAATACAGTTTAAATACAGCTCAACCTCATGACAGTGAAAAAGTCTGCAGGCCATTGCAGAGGTCTTGGATGATGTTCTCATCTATGGAGGTCTTTGGTGGCTGTCGTAACCAGTGTCTCTGCCTAGGCCAGTGGTGGGTCTCATATTGAGGTACAGAGAATGGGTCCTTCCGCCTTGCGGATTCCCTCTTTCCCTGAGCAACAGCTTCCCTCCAAGATGATGGGGGGAGTGCGGTGGACAGAACTGGGGCTTCTTCCCTGTCATGCACTTTCTGGACCACTGGCTGAGGCCGGACACACAGATGAAGTTGCATCCTCAATGTTAGGCCTCTGGAGACCAATTTCTTTAGCTGGCCTGTTGCACAGAAACATTTCTCTTTATTGTAAACTGTAAGATGATTACAGCAACTATTCTGCTGTTATTCAATCAGTGAGAATAATTTACATAGTACCGACCAATTTTTTAAACTTCAATTAACATCAGACTGTCTCAAACTCATGTTAAAAAAAGTTCTGAAATACATACGTTTATATACGGGCTGATGATAATATCCACCGCCCCAGCATCCACGTCTCCAGTACAGGTGCCAGCCTGGTTAGAGGGAGGTGATGTGGGTGGAGATTCGTCATCTCCCCAATCAATCACCTCATCCCACTTATTCCAGGCTGCCCAGTACTCATTATCTGTCCAGCTCACGGCTTTTTCCAATCGCCTAGTGCTGAGAGGAGAAACAGGTTTCAGTCAGACAGGTTGCACTACAGCTCACCAGACAACAGTAAAAACCTCTTAAAGAGCAAATACATAAGCCGGTT